>NW_026780849.1:0-23184 GCF_030144855.1 Hypanus sabinus
GTTGTTACAAGACTATTCAGTAGTCCCCTAATCCTGTAGGATTGATTGTTAATTTTCAGATGGTGATGGGAAAGGAAAGGAAGGATGCGGGTATTAATCCATAAAATAGAACAGGGATAATATCCTGTAACTCCGACGACATCTAGCAGTACAGGTAGTCGAATGGAAAGAAGAAACGTTTAGTGAGAGAGTATTTAGAGGGATTTATCAATAGGCGAAGGGCTGGGCGAACCTGTGAGAATAAAGGGTAAAACTGGAAAGTTAAAGGCACCCAGGGTGCGGTATTGAACCCGCAAATGACAGCATCATAATGAAGCTATTCTGCCCAACAGGACTTCTCCACGATTCAGTCATGGCTGTTTCTGTTTACTACAACGCTCTCATGTGCAAAACATTACGTTGCCCGGCTTTAGAGTACTGTGTGTAATTCTGGTCACTACAGTACAGGAGGATGCCAATCAGCTGCGGAAGAGAATCTCTAGCAATTTGTTTGGGTTGCAGGTTATCAAGTGAGATTAGGTAAGATGGTCTTATCTTTTCCTGCGAGGTGACCACGAAGGAAATATATCAAATTATGAGATATGCATACGGCTAAAAGTGTGGAAATATCTTTGCTTGGTAGCTTGGTTTGCTTGGTAGATGTATAAAGCAAAATGTCATGGATTTAAGTCATGGACTTTTCTCCGCTCCCCATCCCTTTTCTTCAGTTATCCATTCTGGTACTACATTTCCTTCATTCCCTCACGAGCAGATGGTTTCCCCTTCTTCCATTTCTCCATGGTTCATTCCAATCTCTATCAGATTCCTTCTTCTCCTTCTCTTACTTTTTCTAAATATCAACTACAACGAATTTACTTCATCCCTCTTCATCTCCCACCCACCTGACCGCTCAGTTAGCCACAAGTATCACGTGTTGTCTGTACTCCGTAATTCCTTCCACACCGTCTTAATCTGGCATGCGCCTCCGTCCTCTCCCGTCCTATTCGCAGCTCTATTTAAAATGGTCTCTACTCGAGACGGCGACACTTTATTCACATCTATAGATGCTGTCTGACCTGCCAAACCTCCCCAGCACTCTGTGTGGGTTATCACAGTTTCAGGAGTGTGAACGGGCTGTAAATCAGGATGAAATATGCAGGACTTAATGCAGATTAGGTCCAAGTACCTTTCATAAAGCAATTTGTCCTTACATTAATTGCGAAGTGTCTCTCGTCCGGTACAAAATATCCACTCATTCATCGCCCTCGCAGTGACGTCAGATTAGATGCGGCGAAATTCCCGGGTTTATATCAACCCCCGCACTTCCATGGCAAGAATTTTATCTTAGTCTTTCACTCTGAGGAGTGTTCAATGTTAGCAGAATTCCGGATCACCCACCACGACTCCTGCAGCCTTGCAGGCAGTTCCCTGATTCCATTGGTCCATCCCACTGCACAGTGGTCAATTGGTAAATGAGTATTATTTCAAGGTTCGAAATTGTTTAATCTCATTTTCATTCACAAGTGTAAAGGAGTACGAATTTATGTTACTCCGCATTCAATGCAACGCAAAAACACAAAAAATAAACGCAAAAAAAGTTATTTCCACGGTGCATTGAGTTTTCAAGTAATGCAATCAATAACAGAGTGCAGAATAAAGTGCTGCATTCACAGAACAAGTGTGGCGAAGGCGAACAATAAACTGCAAAGCCAGAGTGAGGAAGGTTATTATAGCAAGAGTCTGTCTAATCATGAATGTGAAGGGTTGAATATTTTTATAACCGTGTGATTGAAGCTGATCCCGAGCCTGATGGTACGTGTGTTCAGACTTTTGTGTCTCCTGCGAGATGGTGCAGAACGAATGTCCGGCATCGGTGGTCATACATCCTGGACATCACCACCCTGTCAAATAATTCTGATTACGCGTTGCCCCAGCGATCCGGATTCAAATGGGTTAACCGTTGATGTTTGCTGAGCAATTAACGTCAGCCCGCACGGAGTCTGGTTGTGTCACTGGAGGATTCGCAGCTCTACTTAAAATTGCTCCTTTCGATTAAGGTTCACAGTCTTAGCGTGAACAACCCCTCCGTCACACACGGATAACAGCGTCTCCACACGTGAAAACAATAATTGGAGAGTTGCGAACATCAAAGTGGCACTTAACATGAAAGGTTGGGTCCGCGACGTGCAAAGCGCGACATCGACTGGAACCCGGGACGGAAAATTGTTCTGCATCGAGAAATACGACCATGGAAAGTTCCAGTCACGGGGAAGGGTGTCTTCAGCCTACCTCCTTACATTTTTTCGAATAACCCTTGGATGACAGTAAACCGACGGATCCGGTGCTTACTCCTGACAATTCAGCCCATCTACTATCCCGTTCTCGCTTTGTTGCTTTTCCTGGTACGGTCCTGTCCAGCAACTCGATTACCGAAACAGTTAGAAGTAATGGTCACTGGGTCAGTAAGAGGTCTGTTTGCTGGGAATTTAATTATATGGTGCAGTTCACACAGTCGATCGTAATCCGTGTGTTTTTTTTAAGTAATAACAATTTATAAAGAAATTTAAAGTTTTAATTCATAAGAAACAGTTTTCAAGGAGCTTTATCATGCGATGAATTGCAGTCAAGAAAATAAAATTAAAAAAATAAAAACATATAACGTGAAAAGAACAGAGAAAATGAATTTAGTTAAAAACAATATTAAATAAATAGGTTCTAAGTTGGCCTCTTCACCCTTTATATTCGTAGGTATTGAATTCCGCAGCTTAGGAGCTTAGTTCAGAAGAGATTATATCTCAGTTAGATTTGTGGGAAATTGTTTAAATTTAAGAGACCGGCAGAAGAAGCCTGAGAACTGGAGCTGAATTTATAGCACCGTCTCAAAGTACTGAGAAATGAATTGATCTGTGTGCACAGTGTGGAGGCGAGTGTTTCCCTGTACCTTGTTTGCCACTTTGGTAATAGTATATCACTTAAATTTTAATAACTAAATCCGAGCCGTTTTCCAAATTCATCCACCGAAATTCCGGAAAACTTCTTCTCAGCTGTTCGTTGTTTGGCATGGTGACGTTATTTTCGAGTTCTTTGTCGACATCACTAAGCTATAATCCTCGTCCACAGCAGACATAGTCGACATTGGAAAACTGCAGTCTACAAGTCATGTTTCAAAATCATATTTCCATATTTCTTCTCTGCGATCGACTGACTGGATTCATTGCCCACTGACAATCACGTGTTTCTTTGTGAACGTGCTGATGATTGTGGTCCTGTCCCGGGGAAATTGCGGTCTCTCTAAAGGAGTCACTCGTTACCTGATGGTCATGGCAACAGCCGATCTCCTGGTTGTTATCTTAGACCTGGTACTGAGACAGATTCCGATTGTTTATTGGAAAGCGATTAATTTCCTGTGGAACATCCCCGTGTGTAATGTCCACGCCACCCTACTTTACGCAACCAACGACTGTTCACCGTCATGTTCACCTTTGACCGATTTGTGGCTATTTGCTGCCAGGATCTGAAAACTAAATACTGCACCGAGAGAACGCGGCTGTGTTTCTGCAGACTTTGGCTGCGCTGCGCTGTTAATGAATATTTTCAGGCATTGTTTTGCACTAGAGTGAATGCCAGATAGGTAACAGGCCTTCGTTTTGCTATGGAAGATACTGTGTCCTGATCTCAGTCGCCTGGACAGTAGTTGAGTTCCGCAGCCTCCTGACGCCTGTGATTACTTTTGCGGTAATTCTGCTACACAATGTGTTGACCATCCGACACGTGTTAGTGGCAAGCAGAGCCCGGAGGAGACTCCGGAATCGCAGAAATGAGGAGAGTTCCAAAGACCCGGAGATGGAGAACCGTAGAAAGTCGTTCATTTTACTGTTGGTCGTGTCGGCAAATTTCATTTTGTTGTGGACGGTGTTTATTGTGCACACTATCCGGACCTGTTTGTGTGTTTTTGCTCTGTCAATCCTGGCGTATTCCATGTTTGTGGTTGTGTTCACACCCTCGATATTCGGGGAGCTGGGCTGCAGGCTGCAGCTGCACAAACACGGCTCTACGCCCTGACCTAGAGGAAGTTCAGAGAGCAGATGCGGGAGGTGGTGAGATCTCCATTCACCAGCTATATGAGACACATTCAGCGGGGAGAGGAGCTGACAAATCCGCGCCTCCCACCTGCCTGAACCAAATGTGTAGCGGTTAGCACATAACACCATCTGCTTGAAGTTTTTAACGTTTCCTATGTGATGACGTTTGTTTGCTCTGTATGCTCCCGTTTACTCCCACAATTCCAAAGACGTACAGGTAAGTAGGCTAATTGGGCACATGAGTATAATTGGGCAGTACGTTTTCCTTGAAGTGGAAACGCATGTTACGGTTCTGTACCAATAAATTTTAAAACACTATTAAAATGAATCTTTGTCCCTCAAATTCCTGCTTTAAAATCTTCCATTAAAAAGAGACAGAAGTTTCTACGTTTCGGACGATTTTGTTGGCAGTTTGCGAACGCCGCGTTCCACCTCGTCAGGTCCACGTGACTCTAATGACATGGTATTCACATATGCAGTTCCACTGGTTTCAATCATGTCAGTTGGTATCGCAAGTGCATTGGGAGCCACAGTGCCTAGTGGTTATCATAACACTATTACAACCCGGGGCATTCCGGAATTTTGAGCTTAGTTCCTTCGCTGATAGTAAGGAGTTTGTTTTCCTTCCCTTGAGCGTGTGTGCTTCCTATCCGTGCTCCGGTTTTCTCCGACAATCTAATTGTAGGTTAATTGATCGTTGTAAATTGTCCTGGCTAAGGTTAATTAGGTGCGTTAATAAAATCCTTAACATAGTTCCGTTTCAAGGACTAATGATCAACGCAGGAACAAAATACTTTAGGCAATACGGTTCAGAGGTCTCTGTCTATTTATCCAAATCCTTCTCTCCAACACCCTACCCCACTCCAACACCCTCCCCCACTCCATCACCCTCCCAACCTAGCTTCACCGTCCTCGTGCGTTAACCATTACTGTGCTTGTGTGTGTGTGTGTGTGTGTGTGTGTGTGTGTGTGTGTGCGCGCGTGTGTGAGAGAGAGAGAGAGAGAGAGAGAGAGAGAGAGAGAGAGAGAGAGAGAGAGAGAGAGAGAGAGAGAGAGAGAGAGAGAGAGAGAGAGAGAGAGAGACGGTCTATCCATGCCGTTCTGCATGCCTCTCAAGAGCAATGGGAAACGAGACTGACTGACATCGGTTCATCGAAACAATGAATCCCCCAACGGAAGAGAAACGTACTTCAGCCAATCACCCCACCCTGAAATTTATGTAACCAACAACATGAAACAAATTTGGTCGACATCGGCCGGTAGCGTAATATAACTTGACAATCCGGACAGCATTTTTTAAATTAAAATCCATTATTTTTTAAGATAAGAATGAAGTAACTCTGTCACAATATTCGTCCACCAATTCCATGTTGATTTTCAGTGCATAAGCCCTTCTCTTTCGAGCGTAGATTATTCCAGGTCTTCACATTTTTTTCCACTCTCTGATGTTAGTTTAAAATTCCTGGATAATTCTTCAAACATCACACAGATTGACAGAACTGTCGTCATCGTCTACCTCAAATATGACGAGAAAGATTTATTGAGGCAGTTAACTTCGACTGATATCAGCCCCACTCTGAAATCAGAAATCTGTAACATTTGCTTATTACTGAATAAAACTACAAAATATTTGTTGAAGAGTAATTCGGTGCAGAATGTGTATCGCAGACTGTAGAGAAGGAGGCCGAAGAGTGCCATTATACCATTATAAGAAGCATAGATGCGGTGGATAGTCAATATTTGATTATCATGTTAGGGTTGTCTAAAACCAGCCAGTATATCCTTAATATGACAGCGAGGATATGAGTATACTGTTTCACACACAGTATGGGAGGTGTCCCAAATCTGCTTCCGGACGTGGTTGTGCCATTTAAGTCAGTCGAGGTTTTAGTTCAGTTATTTAGATTTAGAGCAAGGAAGGGACCCTTCCAGCCCAGGAAGCAACCCGCCTATTGAATACCAATCACGAGACAATTGACAATGACCAATTCACCTGCTACCGAGAACGTCTTTTGACCCCAGACAGGAAACCGTGGCGCCCAGTTGAAGAAGTATCTGATGTGTACCTGAAAGTGGAGGGGTAAAGGGATTTGTATTTAATGTTTACAAGCCGGATGAGCACAGGCAAACATAACAGTCAGCGACTGGGTAAATGTTCCGTTTGCTTTTAACATGACTTTAATTCTGACGCTAAGACCTGTAGCATTCAATCCAATGCATGCATAGATCTTGACTGTACACCCAGTTTTCCTTGGTTACCATATTATTCGGAATAATGCACTGTCTTAGAATTTTTGTTCTTCCCTCCCGTGGATCCGTCTCATATTACTGATAGCCTCGATGATCATTTATATTCCTAGAAGACCATTTACGCGGCGAATCATGTAGGGCCACAGACGCCTTCAACTCACGTTTCCGAATCATAGTCAGAAACTGGTGGACATGGCTCTGCGGAGCACATCAATAGGCTCTTCGGCGCATAATTGGGATGTCAACACTGATGCTAATTTAAACTGCTCATGTTGTCTCCGTGGTCAGATCTCTGCTTGGTTAACATTCTGTCTCAGTGACGTTTAGACGGGCAGACGAACAGTCTCCAAGTGGGCTTGAACCAACGAATGGTGCACACAAGAGATTCTGCAGATGCTTCAAATTCATAGCAAGAGATATAAATTGCTGGAGGAACGAAGCGGGCGAGGCCACCTCTATACAAATGAATAAATAGTCGATAATTGATGCCGAGATCCTACATCAGATTTGGAAAGGAAGGAGGGACAAGTCAGAATAAGAGGCTGAGAGGAGAGAAAGGCGTGCAAACGGGAATGTGACACGTGAAGTTAGATGCTAGGGGACGGAGCTGAAGGAAAAGGTTTGGAGGTGATAGGTAAAAGAGTTAAGGGCTGGAGATGAATGAGTTTGATAGGAGAGGACGATGGGAGAAAGGGAAGGATGAGAGGTAGTACACGGGGCTGATGGACAAGTGAAGAGAAGAAAAGTAAGAGAGGGGCAGAATGGAGAATTGAAAAAGTAGCAAGGGGAGTGGCAGACAATTTACCGGATGTTGCAGATATCGATGTTCAATTACTTTTGTAGCTGCTGCATGACTTCTTGACCCCTTCATTAACCGATATGGGGAATAATGCGGGCGCTTTCCTCTATCAGCGTCTCTACGTGCATTGTCAAGTTCAGAAAGATAGGGAGGAGTACAAAAGAACTACCTGTACATGCAACAAACACAAAGTGCTGGAGTAACTCCGCAGACCAGGCAGCATCTTTGAAGAAGTGTACCGTCGACGGATCGAAACGTTGACCGAACTTTTTTTCCATAGATGTCGTTTGGTCTAATGAGTTCCTGCAGCGTTTTGTGTGTGTTGCTTGGATTTCAAGCATCTGCAGAATTTCTCTTTTATTGTGATTTGAATTTACGATACATCAAAGCTTCTCAGTTTCCAGTTTATTCACCAAATATTTTATAAATGTTCGTGACCTCATCCCGCACCCTATCTTGAGCAGGTTACTATTTCCGGATTAATCTCTATCTGCCATGTTGCCTCCCAAATCGCCAACAGTCTTCATCGTGAATAAACGTTTCAGAATCTTCATCATCTTCCACGATCCGCCAATATCTGCATAAATATTCCGAATGCAATTACACTGTAAGGATTCTTTAAATTATCCCCTTCTCACTTCAATTCCATGCTCTCTACAGTTTACAGTTCCACCCTGGGAAAATAATCCAACTGTGCATTCTATACAATCCCATCATAAGTAAGTGCTCCTGCCACGCCCAAGAGATTCACCACTCTTTGGGAAGAGTAATACCTCCTGATCTGCATCATAATTTTACTCCGCCAAATCTTATCAATATGCTTGCCAGTTCTCGTCTCAACTACTAGTGTAAACAACTTTCCTGCTTCTATCTTGTCTACCACTTTCATAATGTTATATGTTTCTATATGATATCCTGGAATCCTTCTGAATTTATTACAATCCAGGCGACTCAATCTCTCCACATTATCTAACCCCCTCATATCTGGAATCAACTGGTGAACATCCTTTGCTCCGTCTCCAAAGTCTGTATGTCCTTCCTCAAGTAAGGAGACCAGAACTGCAATTCTTCGGGCTCTTCGTCTAAAATGTTACTGGTAAATGTCACAAGTAGCGTGTGGGGGAGGGAGTGGTTGCATGGAGATCACGGTAGATTTCACAATCTTTCACATTTATCTATACCCCGGTGTATTAGAGAACTCCAACGGAGAAACATAGACTGACTTTGCAAAATAGACCATAGACCATACAGGAAAGGGCCAGGGCTTTCCGCTGGAAACTTCCAACTGACGGCATTAGTTAATACATGGAAACTCAGTTAAACCTCGCTCTCTGCACACTATCATAACCTTCCATTTCTTTTACAATCCTCTGCCCATCTGTGTCCAGCCCAGACACGAATTCGTTATCATGCAGGCAGACACTACTCCATTTTCTACTCTGATCTCTTCCGACCACTTTCTTTTTATTGTTGCTGTGTTATCAGAGAGAAACTGTATCTTCTGATATAGGACCCTTTAGCCATCAGAACAAGCGGACATTCATTGGAGATCCATTGGGTAGAATCTCGCAAGGTCAAAAGCACATCGAGTTGTGTACCCTAAAGATAACAGACAGCAGTCTGTGATCCATTACAATAGTTACAATGAGATTGTTGCCTTTGATATATTATGTTGACAAATGGTTCATTTTCATTGTATATCTACAAGGGGAGAAACCTCCAAATGTTCAAATACCGATGCTGGGACAAAATGATGGACACAATATTTCTAAATCTGCTGAAGGTGGGGACCCAGTCGTCCAAAATTAGTCCTTGTGAAGCTGCGTCGCTGATCACACAAGTTCCCCGCACCATTGATTGCCTTCACCTGGAACCATGTTCGATGCTACGTGACAGCATCAGCCTGGTCTGCCGGCTTCCCTGACCTTGTTTACAATTGTGCAAATTTATATTTTCACAGATGCCGAGAGTGATGCACGCCAATTAACACAACACCATTTTCTTAGCATTTGGCTGATATAGTAACTGCCTCCTGACAACAACTTTGCAAACTATATCATTTATTCTATGGGTCAGTGTAAGTTTTAACTTCTATTTCCTGTTTGCAATTTAAAATAAGAGCTGAAAACTATATCCCACTTGAATTCATATCTGCTAGAATCGCATAACGCCAGTATATACCCTGACACGGTCATCTACTACTTATTCTTTCTCGCTTTTGTCCCTCCATCAACTTTTCCTGTCTTGCTGAGCTCCTCCACAATTCCTTGCGGGCTGCAAAGTAAGACGTGCTGCTGTCACCACCGAGCTTTCGGCATTTCGGAATTATCCCGTTCTATAATAATTAATAAGACCTCAAAACACTGGTTTGTTCAAAATTTGATATTGTTTAATGTAATTTCATGTACACAAGCGTAAAGTGGACATAATAGGTGTTACTTCGGATCCGATGCCACACTACAACCATAAGTGTATAATGAACATAACAAAAAATATAATATATCTAAATCAACAACTGGATTTTATACATGGATTAACTGTGTGGCCCAAAAGCAATGCTAGGTCCAGGAGTGCCTGTGCATGAGGTGACTGACAGTAATTGATAAAGTAGTGGTGGTCGAGGATATCGGGGGTGGTGTTCTAGTTTAATAGCCGCAGGACCTGATCAGCCTCACTGTTTGAGGAAGGAAACTGCTATTGTCTGGTTTTCCTGGCATGGAAATAAGTAGCCTGCTTTCTGAAGGGAGTGGTGCAAACAGCCCACTTACAGGGTTGTCGGAATCCATATAATGTCAGCGGCCGATTTATCGTACATTTGCGTGTATATGTCCTGGATGAGCAACCTAGCTGTGTCAACTGTTCACGGTGGCCGTGCGAAGTCTGTCAGTTCGTGTACACATTCCTTGGGCCCTCAGACTGGAATGTTGCCAGCTAAGTCCCTAAAGTATGATGTGTTCCTCTTCTTAAATGAATCATCGCTATTGCAGCATCAGACTCCTCTCATCTCGACCTAAAGAAGGCTAGTAGCCCAATGGCTTCAGCGTTCTCCACAAGACGTCATATGTTTTCTCGGGGAAGTTTCTAACTCTCGCAAGCATGAGATCTTTGGAAATTCTATTGACATTACTGTAGCTCCGGCGTTCCCTCCTCCTTTCACAACCGTCGTCGGTACATCTACGGCGAAGTTAATATCACATGTTGCTCTTCACCATATTCTAAACTGAGTCTCCGGACTTCCTCCAGCCTGACTCTTCCAATTAGCACACTTTCACCCTATCATCGCTCACAGAGCAGCAGGGTTACCTTTTATCGGCATTTCAGTGAAGACTGCTCTCCGTCATACAGAGCGTGTCTCCATCAGAGAAGCTGTTTCACCCATTGCTCGGTGGATCCTGTTCTGTGACTTACTTGAGGCGCCACCGCTACGTAGCGGTTAGCGGGCGCTATTACAGCTCGGACGTCAGAGTTTGCAGTTCAGCTTCCAGCGTTTTCTTGAGGAGTCTTTTCATCCTTACCGTGCACTCATTTCTCCAAGTTGTCCTGTTCCCTCACACTATCCAAACTCGGTTCAGTATGTAAATTAGCCATTGTAAATTGTCCTGTAATTATCCTGCTGTTAAATAGGTGGGTTACAGAGCCAGCAAGGCCTGCACAACGCTGTATCTCTAAATTCAGTAAATACGATATTTCTAAACAGGGCGATATCCAGGCACGCCGTCCTCGAATTCGATACGTGACAAAATGGAAAGTTAATTCTCGAAGAAACTTCCATATTTCCACCGGACTAAATATAGTGTTAAAAAGAGGCGAGGTGTACCAGCTTAGCAGTCAGACAAAATAATTGGGCGGTCAGTCTCGTGGAGTTACGCTGCAGACTTCTAAATTGTCATTCAAATCTCGACGGGAAGGTATGTAGAGAAAATATATTCTTCCGGTAGAAGTGATAGAGGCAGTTTTGATATTGTCATTTAAACTAAAATTGGATAGGTATATGGACAGGAAAGGAATGGAGGGTTACGGGCTGACTGCAGGTCGGTGGGAATAGGTGAGAGTAGGCGTTCGACATGGACTAGAAGGGCCGAGATGGCCTGTTTCCGTGTTGTAATTGTTATATGTTTATATGATTATCTGATGGAGAATTAGCAGAGGATTTCAATGGATTTGAGACACGCAAGAGTATCAACGGCCTCGACGGGTTATAATATTGTACAGGAAAGTTTCGAGAGCCGATAAACAGTACTACGAACGGCGCAAAACCTCTCCATCACGTAAAGCAACGAACGGAATTTTCAGTCTGGCAGCATGTTGCACTGTGCTGGCAACCGGCTGTCTTGGAGGATAATGGAGAAAATGGGCATAGGAATAGCCTCTCCAAAGCACAAAACTGGGCTAGGGGTATGGAGATCCTGAGGTGCACAGTCGTCAAGTCCGCCCTCTCGGCCCCAGTGGAGCAAAACATAGTGAAGCAATATATTTTGTCCCAGCTGGGCGGCGGTGGCTTCCGGAAGGATGTTCAGTGACGTCCAGCCACATTTGCAGCACCACTCCGGATTTTCTGTCTGGGTTTACTCCCGGAGTCTTCGCCTCTCTTGAGGTTGCCCATAAGGCTGTGGGGCGTGGCTGGGGATATAGCTTGTCAATAATGACCATAATTCTATGGGTTTTACCATAGCTTTGGAAAGAGAAAGGACCGGTCCATAGTTATGCTTCAGAGGGTTAATTGTGGTGAAACAGGGTAGCATCTAGCAGAGATTCGTGAGTGTGTCTGAATGGAACGAAACGAAGTGCAGATGATGGAGTGGGGTGGTTAGGAGTATTTGAAGAATAGGAAAGGCAAGTAAAGGACCTTCTGGCCTATCAGTCTGACATAATGAACTGGGTGGAATTCTGAAGGAAAAACCCTGCAGCAAAGGGGATAGAAAACAGTCTGATTACGAAGATTATGTTCTTATGAAGCAGAGGAGACGGTTGTCGATATCGATTCGTGAATTCAGGAGCTACGTAAAAGTTACCTCTATTTTATCTCATGTAAATGTAACAAGTTTGCTGGGCGTCCATGACAGTTCCATGCATAGTGAACACAACGAGAGGAGGTTAATCATCCTAAGATAAATATCGTTGCATCAAGCGGAAGGGATCTCTTGACCAGAAAGACAAATAAGTGAATTCCAATGAGTCAAGGACAGTGGAAGTAGACAAACGAATTGTCTTTGTTCTTGCCATGAAATTGAGTGAATGGAGCTGCCTTTCTGCGGAACTGCTCTACGGCATCCATTCTGTGAGGTGGATTTCCTACTCTCGGTTCTCACCTTTTCTATTCACCTCTGGCCTACATAATGATGAATAGTTCTCTCAACAGGGAAATCCGAAAGTAAGCGATGGATCTGCCAGTAACATTAACAGGTTCTGTGGCGTCACTGGGAGTATCTTCATGACAGGGGAAAGAGTAAGACTGTGGGTGATCAGCAGAGCAGTCTATGTCACGAACCACGGTCGATAGGTGGGATTACTAAGGAGTATGTTACAATTGTTTAAAAAATACTGGAAATATTTTCATTGGTTTAGAAAACGTTTTCATGAACAGGGCGGAAATTATTTACAATCATCAAACATATTAAAGTGGATGCATCACCACTGCCTAATCTGGAAGGTTTTGGAATTTCTAGGAGTTTAGAGAAGATATCACAGAGGCCTTCCCTGAGTTATTTGCTTCATCCTTGCACGTTGGTGTAAGTCACGCCGACTGGAGTTTCTGATCTCTTTAAAAGGTCGCAAGGGCACGTTACAGGCTTTCAGTCCAATCATTCCGACATCATTTACTGGGAGTTTTCTGCTTGAAAGCACCTGGTAAAAGCTGGATAGAATGCTGTTCTTAAAAAATAGAAGCGTCGGTATAGAGTCTGTGAATTCAGGAGGTAAGTATGCCCGTTATCGTTAGATCACAAAGCATTTGTCTTCGTCCTTGCCAGGCGGTTGAAGGAAAATAGCTGCCATTTTGTTAAGCTACTCTATAGATTTCATTTTTTAAGCCGTATTTTGAATTGATTCTCCTCACTCCAACCACTTACCTTCTCCTCCATTTGCCTCTAACCGCCCCATTGTGCCCCTCCTTTTTCTTTTTCTCCCATGGTCCACTCTCCACTCCGAACAGATTCAATCTTCTCTGGACCTTCGCCTTACTCTCGTGACTTCACCTATCACCTCCTTGATAGTATTCTTTCCCCTCTCTCTAACTTTTCTTTTATTTTAACGTCCACCGCCTTCCTTGCCAGAAGTCAAGAAACGTAATTTCATCAATTGCTGCCTGATCCGCTGAGATCCTGCAGCATTTTGCGTGCGTAGATTATGCGGTATGTACTTTGCTAAATGATATAAAGCAGAAGGTCCTCGTGCAATATTGTTTCTCCGACTGGAGGTCCCTGATAAGTGGTGGGCGACTCTGGACGGTGCTAGGCCTGTCATCGATATTAACTAGAGGGATGAGAATATACAAGATGTGGTGAGTAGGTTTTCGGAATACACTAAACTTTCATAAACAGTGGAGAATTTAACAATAGTTCCATTCTGTTCTTGGGTACGTGGGTTACCTGGGCCAAGATATCACAGAGGGATTCTAACTCAGACGAGCGCAGAATATTGCATTTTGGGAAGTTATCCCAAGATAGGAATTTGCCATTACGCAGAAAGACCCTGGTGAGTGCTGATCAGACAGAGAAAGCCTCCGTGCCTATGTATTTACATGTTTAGAGAATCGTGTACAAGACTTTGGTGCGCTAGCTTGCGTCTGGTAGGGCCTGGTGCTGCAGTTACAGAAAATGCTGATATTGGCATTTACGTATTTTTTTTACCAGTAATAGTTTATTTAATAGTGAAATATATATCAGAAGATTGAACTTTAACTGAAGCTGCGTTTATGACAGAAGTTAAAAGAAATATGCAGTCTAACCGGCAGACGCTTCATACGTGAAGAGCGTGACAGTTCACTAAATTCACGAACTGAAGGAACAAGCTAATTCCCATCATAACAGTATTCGCTCTAATGCTACTGTAACTACTGCCGGATAGTCGGGGTGGGTGTCAAACAGATTATGAGACTGGCACGACGGATCCTTGACAATGCCAATAGCGTGTACCGAGCGCTCCTGAGAGATAATTACGATGGGTGGGAAAGATTCCCCAATGATTCTTTCAGCAGACAGAGCAATCCATCAGGAGATTTTCTGTTAGATGCCTTGCAAGTCCAGATTCAAACGGCGATAAAGATGGTCCATTTCCATTGGAACATGAAAACGAAAGTATCGGTAACATGTCAATGAACAATTCTGATAAACTCCCTTTGTTTGTTTCGAAATACAGCGCGGTTATGTTGAAGCCGCTTCACGGGTTTGGTAACTGAAACCAAAATCACTGATACCGGATGAATATGCAACGTAAACCAGTCATTTACGAACAGTAAAATGTTCGACCAATTATTTAATTTCCCACAAGCTACACAAACTGCAGAATTAATTATTTAACAGACAGATATTTAGTTAAATGTCTGCACGGATCTCGTCTTCTCAATGATTTTGTATGTCTGGGATCAAAACGAAAGGTGGTGAACCTTTTGCACGTGCAATTCTTCACACCCCTGATGCTGTAGAAATGAGACACACGGTACCGTGGCACGCAAGGAAACCAATGGGAAAAGCAGAGACAGTTTTTAAACAGGCCAATCACGATCCACACAAAGGAAGCTGATTTCGATAGGCAACAGTATGCCACGCTTCCACAGGACACCTCACTACTTCCCCTCCCTGCGAAAGTCGCGACCTTCAGAGAGGTATGATTCTCATGAACTCCCAGTAAGCTGCACAGGAAAAACAGCTACAATATCAGTGCCGTAAACCCAATGGCCAACTCGAGTGTACAGCAGTGCCCCTCTAGCTTCCCAAAATGGTCACCACCATTCCCCCAGACTGTAATAGCCAGTGAGCTAGTTCCCCACTTAACCTTATACACGAACTCTCAAATGTTGTCAACTGGGTGAGAGATGTTCCCTGACTCGTCAGGAAATCAGGGGTAAAATTCCTAACCAATAACAGTGCAAGTGCCATCTTTTTTGTCAGCAGGTAATCTGAGGCCAATATTATCAGTGCAAATAAAGCAATGGCTTAGTATACACTTCCCGCTGTGTCAACGAACTCTACCGTTCAACCAATCTCCGGTTGAAGTATTACCTCTCCACCTCACTTTTGAAGGGAAGCCCTTTTTTTCTCAGGCTGTTCCCTGAACTCTCTTCCAAATGGTAACATGGTTTCTATGTTCACTCGATCCAGGCATGCAAAAAGGACACACATCATGTTCACATGGTATTGTCTGCGATAGGTTTGTAGTAAACTATGGAGAGGAATCATTTACACAATAGAAACTTTGAATAATTGGTGTTCATGTCTCCATGAAAGAGAGAGAGAGGGTCCAGTTATCCACATCAAATACGACAGCTGATTAACATTATGAGGATTTTTTTTAGATGTTATCTATATATCTATATGTCACTTTGTACAGCGGGGAACAGGTTCTTCTCGACCAACGAGCCTGCGTAGCCCAGCAACCCATCTATTTAACCCTAGCCCTATCAAAGTACAGTTTTGCAATGACCAATTATCCAACTCACCGGAACGCCTTTGAAATGTGGGAAGAAATCCACGCAGTTTGGACAGATCGTACAAACTCCTTAGTTCCCAACTCCGGCGCTCCGAGCTGTCATATTGTCCCGCTAACCTCTACGCTACTCTGGCGACTTTGTTAATAACGAGAGGGTTCTCCGATGCTCTCGCATGCTATAGACCACTTAGACAGTTGAACAGGATATTGGGATATGGGATTATATTCCAACTAGCACAGTGCACATAGGGCACTGAATGAATACCGGCTATCAGAGAGAGCCGGGATCCTGGTCTTCAGATTTCTGGGAAAAAAAAATCACACAATGGAAATGAATGATAGGACATTCTGGTAACATGGAAGAAATGTGAGGGAATTCCATGCTGCGTTAGAACACAACATTGCTTTGCCGGTCTTTCGGGCACCGAGTGTGGTTCTTAACACCAGAGTAAAGGAGAATGCAGATACTCTGCGTTACGAATGCAGGAGTATCGTTGGTATATTGCTTGGATTGGAGGTTGTGATGAGCGTTTCATTAGGCTGCTCTGTTTGTCCTGTGAAATGACCGGAACGGAATATATCAGTTTATAAGATGTACAGACGGGGATAACTGCGGAAATGTTTTTTATCGGTCGATGCATCAAAAGCAAACTGTCACCTTTGCACTTTTTCCGGTAAATTTCCCCTCCCCATCCTCTCTTCTTCGATTGTCCCTCTTCTCCTCGCCTCCCTATCATCAATCCTACGTGCCCCTCCTTTCTCCCTTTCTCCCATGGTGAATATTCCTCTTTTATCAGATTCCTTTTTCTCCAGTTCTATAAAGTATATATCTTGCTCAGTTGGTCTCCATTCGTCTACCAGCTTGAACTCCTTATCTGCTCCGCTCGCCTTCTTTATTCTTCCACCCTCTGCAGTCCTGACGAGTTTTTAAGGTGAGTGCACGGGCGATTTGAAGAGGATGTGCAATGTAAGAATTTTACCCAGAATTTTTCCAACATTCCTTTCATAAATAAAAATAATTTGACCCGACGCAGTTGCCGATGCGATCCTCTCTGAACTCTGAATACTCCACTCCAGCCAACACGAGGCAATCACATCAGATTAGGCGTCACAAGATTCCCGGTTTTCTAACTCCCTCCTCCCATCCTTATACGCATCTTTCATTTCGAGAAGACTGTTCACAGATTGTAGAATTCAGGATCATATGACACGATTCTATCAGCTCTGTAGGCATCTGATCCCATTGACCTGCAGCCCTGATCTCATTGGTCCATCCCACTGTATACTGGTAAATTGGTATTATATCTATATATATTATTGTTATGTTATTCAGGATTGGTAAGACCACAGACTTGGGCCATTTGGTCCATAGAAACTGTTCCGCCAATTTATCATGGCTGTTCTAATTTTCCCCTCAACCCCAACCTTATGCCTTCTTCCCAAATCCCTACAAATCCTGACCAATCAAGTATCTATCAAACCTAGCCTTAAATTTACATAAATAGTCCGGATCTACAGCTGCCTGTGGCAAATAATTCCACTTCTTCACCACTCTCAGGGTAAAGAAATTCCTCCTCATCTCTGTTCTATAAAGACGCCCATCTCTTCTGTGTCCTGTGGTCTTAGATTCTTCCACTACCGGAAGCACCCTCTAAACATCCACTCTATCAAGGCCTTTCACCATTTCATGGTTTCACTGAGGTCACTCCTCAATCTTCTGAATTCTAGTGAATACAGCCCAGAGCCATCGTAAAGTCTTCATATTCAAGACATTCAACCCTGGAATCAGTTTCATGAATAGCCTTCGAACCCTCTACATTTTTCTGCACACGCTGTCTCAGATTAGGGGCCCAAATCTGCTCACAGTGCTCCAAGTGAGGCTGCACTAGTGTTTTATAAAGTTTCAAAATTATATTCTTGCTTTTATATTATAGTTCTCTTGAAATGAATTAGAACATTGCATTTGCCTTCGTCATCACAGACTAGCCCTGCAAATTAACCTTTAGGGAATAAGGCAAAAGGATTCCCGAGTCCCGTTGCACTTTTTTGTATTTTCCCTCCATTTATAAAATAGTCAACCCTTTCATTTCTTCTACCAGTATGCCTGAGCATACACTTCACAACACTGCATTCCATCTCCCATTTCTCTGTCCATACTCCTAATTTGTCCAATTCCTACTGTAGTCTCTGTATTTCTTTAAAACCAGATACCCACCCTCCACCGTCATATCGACTGCAGCATTTCAAACGAAGCCTTCAATTCTATCATCGAAATCATTGACGAATAATATAAAACGTACCACTATCTCTTTGGAACACCACCAGTCACCAGCAGCCAGTCAGAAAATGCTCCATTTATTCCTACGTTTTAGCAACTGCCAATCAACCACTGCTTTATCAATGCTACAATCTTCCACATAATAATGCTGATTGTTAAGCAACCTCATGTGTGGTACCTTGTCAAAGGACTTCTGAAAGTCCAAGTGCACCTCAACCGATTCTTCTTTGTCTAACTCCATGATTATTTCTTCAAAGAATTCCAACAGATTTATCACTCAAGATTTCCCCTTGAGGAAACCGTTCTTACTGTGGGTTATTTTAATAGGTGCCTCCAAGTACACTGAGAACCCATCGTTAATTATCGGCTCCAACACCTTCCCAACCACTGAGGTCACACCAACTGTCCTATAGTTTACTTTCGTCTGCTTCTCTCCCTTCTTCAAGTGTGGAGTGACATCTGCAATTTTCCATTCTTCCGGATTCATTCCAGAATCTACTGATTCTTGAAAGATCGTTACTAATGCCTCAACAATTTTTTCAGACACTTCTTTCAGAAATCTAGGGTGTACGCCAAATAGTCGAGGTGACCTATCTACGTTTAGAACATTCAGTTCCCTGAGATCCTTCTCTCCACTTATGGTACCTTCACACACTCATGCCCCTTAAAAACCTGGAACTTCGGCTAGTGTCTTCCATTTATGCAAAATACTTATTCAGTTCGTCCGCCATTTCGTTGTACACCATTACTACTTCTCTAGCATCGTTCTTCAGCAATGTGTTATCTACTCGCTCTCTTTTATACTGAAGAAACGATTGGTGCTCTTTTTAATATTCTTGGCCAGGTTTCGTGGACAGGTTTCGTATTCCATCTTTGCCTTCTTAATGGATTTTTAGTTGTCTTCTGTTGATTTTAAATGGGTTTATCAATCGTCATTCAAAAATTGTTAAAACTTATTTCATTTCCGAGACAAAAGTGTAAAGGAGAACGAGATCATTGATACTCCGGATCTGCTGCAGCACAAAAACAAACGTTGTATGATAAACACGGTAAATATAAATACAAGATAAACTTAGGTACATAGATTGATTGTATGTCTATAAAGTAACGACGCTGTACATTAGGTTCCTGACAACAATTGAAAAAGTGCTGGTAGTGATCGGTTTTTAAAGGTGGGTTAGTGAAGGTGTTGACCAAGCTTTCTGCTTGAAGAAACTTAGTTCTTTTGAGTCTGGTGGTCCTGACATGAACACAACGTAACCTCTACACTGATCGTATATTGAGAGTATATGGGAGGTTGTGACATTTACCCACGTGCACTTAAAAAAACCATCTTGTATTACAAACCGTTAATACAAAGAAAGAAATACAACTTTGAAAAAAGTTTGCAGTCAATACAACGAAAGCGTCCAGAATAAAGAAATGCAGTGACGGAGAAAGTGCGGCTTAGCCAAACTACAAATTGCAACGTCAGAGTGAGGCAAATTGGGAGGTAAGGTGTTCGTCTTATCGTCCCAGGGAAACGTTTAATATTTTTATAATGGCGTGATTGAAGCTGTCAGTGAGACTCAATAAAGGCCTTTCACTATTCGATTGGCTCCAATGAGGTCGCCACTTAATCTTCTGAATTCTCGTGAATACAGGCCCAAAGCCCTCAAACGTTCTTCCTATGACAAGCTATTCAAACCATGAATCACTTGCCTGAACCTCCTTTCAACCGGCTTCAGTTTCCCCACCCACCCATCTAACCGCTCACAAGGCCACCAGTATCACGGAACAGTCTGAGCTCCTTATCGCCTCCCCCACCTTCTTATTCTGGCACGTGCCTCCCTCCACCCCAGTGTTATTCGCAGCTCTATTTAAAATGCACTCGACCCGGATCGTCGACTCTTTATCCATCCCCGTAGATGTTGTCTGACAAGCCGAACGCCTCTGGCATTCTCTGTGGGTTATCACAGTTTCAGATGAGTGGCCGGGCGTTAAAACCGGATGTAATATGTAAGACGTTAATACAGATTTGGTCCAAATCCCTTTCATAAAGCGAATTTGGCCTTGCATTATTTCTGAAGAGACCCTCATCCGATACAGAATGATCCATTCCTTCATCGACCACGCAGTGACGTCAGATCTGATGCAGCCAAGTTTTCGGGAATACATCACCTCCTCCCATTCATGGAATGAATCTCATCTGAGCCTTGCACTCTGAGGAGACTGCTCAAAGTTCGTAGACTTGCGGATCACACGCCACGACTACATCAGCCTTGCAGGCAGATCCCAGATCCATTCCACGGCACGGCGCATATTGGTAAATGGGTTTATGTGTTTATCATTCAAGATTCCAAATTGTCTGATATCATTTCAATTTGCAAGTGTAAAGGAGAAAGAAATAGTTGTCACTGCGCATTCAATGCAACGCAAAAACACACAAAAAACACAGAAAAATCATTACCACAGTGCATTGATTTTCCAGGCAATACAATGAGAGAGTGCAGAATAAAGCGTTGCTGTTACAGAGCAATTGCGGCGCAGGCGAACAGCAAATTGCGAAGTCACAGCGAGGCAGATTGCGATATCAAGAGTCCGTCTAGTCGTCAGGGTGAAAGGGTTGAATATTTTATAGCGGCGTGATTAACGGCGTTCCTGAGCCTGATGGTATGTGCTTTCAGGCTTTTGTGTCTCTTGCGAGATATTGCAGAACACATGTCTAAGATCGCTGGGTGTGCGTGTTGCTTCAGCGGTCCGGATTCGAAGGTGTTCACCGTAGAAGTTTGTTGAGCTATTAACGTCACCTCGCACGGAGCCTGGTTGTGTCAATGGGGATTCGCAGCTCTATTTAAAATTGCTCCTTTCGATGAAGGTTTACAGTGGTAACCAGAGCAACCCCTCCGTCACAAACGGACCGCCCCGGCTCCACAGATCAAGACCATAATTGCGAGATTGCGAATATCAAAGTGGGAATTTTTATGTACAGTTGGATCTGCGGCGTGCGAAACGACAGTCACCGACAGGAATCGGGAAACAGTGACGGAAAATGATTCAGCAATGAGAAATACGACCATGGAATGTTCCAACGACGGGAAAGGGTGTTTTTATCCTGGCTCCGTATATATTTTCGAAACACTCTTGGATCACGGCAGCCGCACGGATCTGGTATTTACTCCGGACAATTCAACTCGTCTACTATCCCGTTCTCGCTTTGGTTGCATTTCCCGGTACGTTCCTGTTCAGCAACTCGACGGTTGAGAGACTGACATGTAGTAATCACGGAGACCGGTAAAGTTGTCTGATTGATGGAGAGTTAATTATATATTCTGGTTAACACAGTCGAACGCTCTCACTGACGGAACATCGGGTGATCAACCTTTGATATTTTGACTGGATCTCGTCAACAACTTTTATCTCCGTGTTTTCGAGAAATAATAATATTATTTAAAGAGAACTGTTCATATAGATGATGAAGTTTCAAAGTGTTTTCAAAATGCAAACGGGCAGACAAAATGATTTTGTTTAGAAACAAAGTTAAATAAATAGGATCTGAACTGCGGTTTAAAAGTTTCAACTGTGCCTGCATCTCTTCTCTTATAGATAATTGAATTTACAAGTTTGGAGTGTAGTTTAAAATCGATGACTTCCCAAATATCTTTTGAGGGAGATGGTAAAAATTGAACAGACCGGCAGCAGAAGACTGAGAGCTGGAGCAGAAATTACAGCACAGCCTCGAAGCACCGAGTATTGAATTCACAGTGTGGAGACACGTGTTTCCCTGTCCCTTGTTACTCCACGTTGGTAATCGCAAAGCAATTCCAATCCAAAGATCAATTCCGAGACCTATTCCAAATCCATTTTCACCGAAAGCCGAGAAAACGTCTTCTCAACAGTTCGTTAGTTACTGTGATGAAGTAATTTTGAACTTCTTTGTTGATTTCACTGAGCTATAATCCTTGTCCCCAGCAGACATCGCCGACGCTGGAAAACTACAGTCATCAAGTCTGGGTTAAAAAACATGATTCCATATTTCCTGTCTGTGACTCTCTTGGCTTTGCTCTTTCCAACAGACATGCTTATGTTTCTGTCACTCCCAATAGTGAACGTGCTGACGATTGTGGTCCTGTCCCGGAGAAAGTGTGGTATTTCGCAAGGAATCATTAGTTACCTATTGGCCATGGCAGCAGAGGATCTCCTGGTTGTTATCTTAGACCCGGTAGTAAGGCAGATTCCGATTGTTTACTGGGAAGCGTATCATTTCCTGAGGAACATCCCCGTGTGTAATGTCCACGCCGTCCTACTTTACGCAGCCAGCGACTGTTCTATCTGGTTCACCGTCATGTTCACCTTTGACGGATTTGTGGCTATTTGCTGCCAGAATCTGAAAGCTAAGTACTGCACTGAGAGAACAGCGGCGGCTGTTCTGGGCACTGTGGCCGCGCTGAGTTGTTTAAAGAACATCTTCTGGTGTTATATGTTCTCAGGAACATACTGGATGTCCAACATCCCTTGGTTTTGCCAAATAAGGTCTACTGCCGGAATCGCAGTGACCTGGACTATAGTCGAGTTCGGCAGCTACCTCCTGACGCCTGTCATCCCGTTTGTGGTCTTTCTGCTTCTAAATGCTTTGACCATTAGACAAGGGTTAGTGGCGAGCAGAGCCCGGAGGAGACTCCGGAGTAGCAACAATGAGGATAGTTCCAAAGACCCGGAAATGGTGAACCGTAGGAAGTCGATCATTTTTCTGTAGGTCGTGTCAGCGAAATTCATCGTGTTGTGGATGCTTTATGTTCTGCACACTGACCGGATGCGATTGTTTTACATTAGTAGAACAGCACTGATTACTGTCGTGACCGGAATTACTTCCCCACGTTTGTGCATGGTGGAGCTGGGCTACATGCTGCAGGTGCTCAGCTGCTGCACAAACACAGCCCTTTACGCCTGGACCCAGAGGAAGTTCCGGGAGCAGATGCGGGAGGTGCTGAAATTCCCATTCACTCTCATTGTGAGAGAAACTATTCCGAATGAAGACTAGGAAACCGGCGCTGCCCACCAGGTTGAACGCGATTGAAAGCGGCTTCAGTCCCAGCAGCCGTCTCTATGAATCGGTGACGGCGTGGGATTCTTCCAAATGCATTCACTTTCCAAAGACCTGATGGCTCTGC
>NW_026780850.1:0-23170 GCF_030144855.1 Hypanus sabinus
CACTCCCCAAACTGATCCCACACTCCCCAAACTGATCCCACACTCCACAAACTGATCCCACACTCCACAAACTGATCCCACAGTCCCCAAACTGATCCCACAGTCCCCAAACTGATCCCACACTCCACAAACTGATCCCACACTCCCCAAACTGATCCCACACACCACAAACTGACCCCACACTCCACAAACTGATCGCACAGTCCCCAAACTGATCCCACACTCCACAAACTGATCCCACACTCCCCCAAACTGATCCCACAGACCCCAAACTGATCCCACACTCCACAAACTGATCCCACAGTCCACAAACTGATCCCACAGTCCACAAACTGATCCCACACTCCCCAAACTGATCCCACACTCCACAAACTGATCCCACAGTCCACAAACTGAACCCACACTCCACAAACTGATCCCACAGTCCCCACACTGATCCCACACTCCACAAACTGATCCCACACTCCCCAAACTGATCCCAAACTCCCCAAACTGATCCCACACTCCCCAAACTGATCGCACACTCCCCAAACTGATCCCACACTCCCCAAACTGATCCCACACTCCCCAAACTGATCCCACACTCCACAAACTGATCCCACACTCCACAAACTGATCCCACACTCCACAAACTGATCCCACTCTCCACAAACTGATCCCACAGTCCACAAACTGATCCCACAGTCCCCACACTGATCCCACACTCCACAAACTGATCCCACACTCCCCAAACTGATCCCTCACTCCCCAAACTGATCCCACACTCCCCAAACTGATCGCACACTCCACAAACTGATCCCACACTCCACAAACTGATCCCACACTCCCCAAACTGATCCCACACTCCACAAACTGATCCCACACTCCACAAACTGAAACCACAGTCCCCAAACTGATCCCACGCTCCACAAACTGATCCCACACTCCACAAACTGTTCCCACAGTCCCCAAAATGATCCCACACTCCCCAAACTGATCCAACACTCCCCAAACTGATCCCACAGTCCACAAACTGATCCCACACTCCCCAAACTGATCCCACACTCCACAAACTGATCCCACAGTCCCCACACTGATCCCACACTCCACAAACTGATCACACACTCCCCAAACTGATCCCACACTCCCCAAACTGATCGCACACTCCCCAAACTGATCCCACACTCCCCAAACTGATCCCACACTCCCCAAACTGATCCCACACTCCACAAACTGATCCCACACTCCACAAACTGATCCCACAGTCCCCAAACTGATCCCACAGTCCCCAAACTGATCCCACACTCCACAAACTGATCCCACACTCCCCAAACTGATCCCACACACCACAAACTGACCCCACACTCCACAAACTGATCGCACAGTCCCCAAACTGATCCCACACTCCACAAACTGATCCCACACTCCCCCAAACTGATCCCACAGACCCCAAACTGATCCCACACTCCACAAACTGATCCCACAGTCCACAAACTGATCCCACAGTCCACAAACTGATCCCACACTCCCCAAACTGATCCCACACTCCACAAACTGATCCCACAGTCCACAAACTGAACCCACACTCCACAAACTGATCCCACAGTCCCCACACTGATCCCACACTCCACAAACTGATCCCACACTCCCCAAACTGATCCCAAACTCCCCAAACTGATCCCACACTCCCCAAACTGATCGCACACTCCCCAAACTGATCCCACACTCCCCAAACTGATCCCACACTCCACAAACTGATCCCACACTCCACAAACTGATCCCACACTCCACAAACTGATCCCACACTCCCCAAACTGATCCCACACTCCACAAACTGACCCCACACTCCACAAACTGACCGCACAGTCCCGAAACTGATCCCACACTCCACAAACTGATCCCACAGTCCACAAACTGATCCCACACTCCACAAACTGATCCCACACTCCCCAAACTGATCCCACACTCCACAAACTGATCCCACAGTCCCCAAACTGATCCCACAGTCCACAAACTGTTCCCACAGTTCACAAACTGATCCCACACTCCACAAACTGATCCCACAGTCCCCAAACTGATCCCACACTCCCCAAACTGATCCCACACTCCCCAAACTGATCCCTCACTCCCCAAACTGATCCCACACTCCGCAAACTGATCCCACACTCCCCAAACTGATCCCACACTCCCCAAACTGATCCCACAGTCCCCAAACTGATCCCACACTCCACAAACTGATCCCCCAGTCCCCAAACTGATCCCACACTCCCCAAACTTATCCCACAGTCCACAAACTGATCCCACAGTCCCCAAACTGATCCCACACTCCCCAAACTGATCCCACAGTCCACAAACTGAACCCACAGTCCCCAAACTGATCCCACACTCCCCAAAGTGATCCCACACTCCCCAAACTGATCCCACACTCCCCAAACTGATCCCACACTCCACAAACTGATCCTACAGTCCCCACACTGATCCCACACTCCCCAAACTGATCCCACACTCCCCAAACTGATCCCACACTCCCCAAACTGATCACACACTCCACAAACTGATCCCCCTGTCCCCAAACTGATCCCACACTCCACAAACTGATCCCACACTCCCCAAACTGATCCCACACTCCACAAACTGATCCCACAGTCCCCACACTGATCCCACACTCCACAAACTGATCCCACACTCCCCAAACTGATCCCACACTCCCCAAACTGATCCCACACTCCCCAAACTGATCGCACACTCCACAAACTGATCCCCCTGTCCCCAAACTGATCCCACACTCCCCAAACTGATCCCACACTCCCCAAACTGATCCCACACTCCCCAAACTGATCCCACACTCCCCAAACTGATCCCACAGTCCCCACACTGATCCCACACTCCACAGACTGATCCCACACTCCCCAAACTGATCCCACACTCCCCAAACTGATCCCACACTCCCCAAACTGATCGCACACTCCACAAACTGATCCCCCAGTCCCCAAACTGATCCCACACTCCCCAAACTGATCCCACACTCCCCAAACTGATCCCACACTCCACAAACTGATCCCACAGTCCCCACTCTGATCCCACACTCCACAAACTGATCCCACACTCCCCAAACTGATCCCACACTCCCCAAACTGATCCCACACTCCCCAAACTGATCCCACACTCCCCAAACTGATCGCACACTCCACAAACTGATCCCCCAGTCCCCAAACTGATCCCACACTCCACAAACTGATCCCACACTCCCCAAACTGATCCCACACTCCACAAACTGATCCCCCAGTCCCCAAACTGATCCCACACTCCCCAAACTGATCCCACACTCCCCAAACTGATCCCACACTCCACAAACTGATCCCGCAGTCCCCACACTGATCCCACACTCCACAAACTGATCCCCCAGTCCCCAAACTGATCCCACACTCCACAAACTGATCCAACACTCCCCAAACTGATCCCACACTCCACAAACTGATCCGACAGTCCCCACACTGATCCCACACTCCACAAACTGATCCCACAGTCCCCACACTCCACAAACTGATCCCACACTCCCCAAACTGATCCCACACTCCACAAACTGATCCCACAGTCCACAAACTGATCCCACAGTCCCCAAACTGATCCCACACTCCACAAACTGATCCCCCAGTCCCCAAACTGATCCCACACTCCCCAAACTGATCCCACAGTCCACAAACTGATCCCACAGTCCCCAAACTGAGCCCACACACCCCAAACTGATCCCACAGTCCACAAACTGATCCCACAGTCCCCAAACTGATCCCACACTCCCCAAACTGATCCCACACTCCCCAAACTGATCCCACACTCCCCAAACTGATCGCACACTCCACAAACTGATCCCCCAGTCCCCAAACTGATCCCACACTCCACAAACTGATACCACACTCCCCAAACTGATCCCACACTCCACAAACTGATCCCACAGTCCCCACACTGATCCCACACTCCCCAAACTGATCCCACACACCCCAAACTGATCCCACACTCCCCAAACTGATCGCACACTCCACAAACTGATCCCACACTCCACAAACTGATCCCACACTCCCCAAACTGATCCCACACTCCACAAACTGATCCCACACTCCACAAACTGATCCCACAGTCCCCAAACTGATCCCACGCTCCACAAACTGATCCCACACTCCACAAACTGATCCCACACTCCCCAAAATGATCCCACACTCCCCAAACTGATCCAACACTCCCCAAACTGATCCCACAGTCCACAAACTGATCCCACACCCCCAAACTGATCCCACACTCCACAAACTGATCCCACAGTCCCCACACTGATCCCACACTCCACAAACTGATCCCACACTCCCCAAACTGATCCCACACTCCCCAAACTGATCGCACACTCCACAAACTGATCCCACACTCCCCAAACTGATCCCACACTCCCCAAACTGATCCCACACTCCACAAACTGATCCCACACTCCACAAACTGATCCCACAGTCCTCAAACTGATCCCACACTCCACAAACTGATCCCACACTCCCCAAACTGATCCCACACACCACAAACTGACCCCACACTCCACAAACTGATCGCACAGTCCCCAAACTGATCCCACACTCCACAAACTGATCCCACACTCCCCCAAACTGATCCCACAGTCCCCAAACTGATCCCACACTCCACAAACTGATCCCACAGTCCACAAACTGATCCCACCGTCCACAAACTGATCCCACACTCCCCAAACTGATCCCACACTCCACAAACTGATCCCACAGTCCACAAACTGATCCCACACTCCACAAACTGATCCCACAGTCCCCACACTGATCCCACACTCCACAAACTGATCCCACACTCCCCAAACTGATCCCAAACTCCCCAAACTGATCCCACACTCCCCAAACTGATCGCACACTCCACAAACTGATCCCACACTCCCCAAACTGATCCCACACTCCCCAAACTGATCCCACACTCCACAAACTGATCCGACACTCCACAAACTGATCCCACACTCCCCAAACTGATCCCACACTCCCCAAACTGATCCCACACTCCACAAACTGACCGCACAGTCCGCAAACTGATCGCACACTCCACAAACTGATCCCCCAGTCCCCAAACTGATCCCACACTCCCCAAACTGATCCCACACTCCCCAAACTGATCGCACACTCCACAAACTGATCCCCCAGTCCCCAAACTGATCCCACACTCCACAAACTGATCCTACACTCCCGAAACTGATCCCACACTTCACAAACTGATCCCACAGTCCCCACACTGATCCCACACTCCACAAACTGATCCCACACTCCCCAAACTGATCCCACACTCCCCAAACTGATCGCACACTCCACAAACTGATCCCACACTCCCCAAACTGATCCCACACTCCCCAAACTGATCCCACAGTCCCCACACTGATCCCACAGTCCCCACACTGATCCCACACTCCCCAAACTGATCCCACACTCCCCAAACTGATCCCACACTCCCCAAACTGATCGCACACTCCACAAACTGATCGCACACTCCACAAACTGATCCCACACTCCCCAAACTGATCCCACACTCCCCAAACTGATCCCACACTCCACAAACTGATCCCACACTCCACAAACTGATCCCACGCTCCACAAACTGATCCCACGCTCCACAAACTGATCCCACACTCCCCAAAATGATCCCACACTCGCCAAACTGATCCAACACTCCCCAAAATGATCCCACAGTCCACAAACTGATCCCACACTCCCCAAACTGATCCCACACTCCACAAACTGATCCCACAGTCCCCACACTGATCCCACACTCCACAAACTGATCCCACACTCCCCAAACTGATCCCACACTCCCCAAACTGATCGCACACTCCACAAACTGATCCCACACTCCCCAAACTGATCACACACTCCCCAAACTGATCCCACACTCCACAAACTGATCCCACACTCCACAAACTGATCCCACAGTCCACAAACTGATCCCACAGTCCCCACACTGATCCCACACTCCCCAAACTGATCCCACACTCCCCAAACTGATCCCACACTCCCCAAACTGATACCACACTCCCCAAACTGACCGCACACTCCACAAACTGATCCCACACTCCCCAAACTGATCCCACACTCCACAAACTGATCCCACACTCCCCAAACTGATCCCACAGTCCCCAAACTGATCCCACGCTCCACAAACTGATCCCACACTCCACAAACTGATCCCACACTCCCCAAAATGATCCCACACTCCCCAAACTGATCCAACACTCCCGAAACTGATCCCACAGTCCACAAACTGATCCCACACTCCCCAAACTGATCCCACACTCCACAAACTGATCCCACAGTCCCCACACTGATCCCACACTCCACAATCTGATCCCACACTCCCCAAACTGATCCCACACTCCCCAAACTGATCGCACACTCCCCAAACTGATCCCACACTCCCCAAACTGATCCCACACTCCCCAAACTGATCCCACACTCCACAAACTGATCCCACATTCCACAAACTGATCCCACAGTCCCCAATCTGATCCCACAGTCCCCAAACTGATCCCACACTCCACAAACTGATCCCACACTCCCCAAACTGATCCCACACACCACAAAGTGACCCCACACTCCACAAACTGATCGCACAGTCCGCAAACTGATCCCACACTCCACAAACTGATCCCACACTCCCCCAAACTGATCCCACAGTCCCCAAACTGATCCCACACTCCAGAAACTGATCACAGAGTCCACAAACTGATCCCACTGTCCACAAACTGATCCCACACTCCCCACACTGATCCCACACTCCACAAACTGATCCCACAGTCCACAAACTGATCCCACAGTCCCCACACTGATCCCACAGTCCCCACACTGATCCCACACTCCCCAAACTGATCCCAAACTCCCCAAACTGATCCCACACTCCCCAAACTGATCGCACACTCCACAAACTGATCCCACACTCCCCAAACTGATCCCACACACCCCAAACTGATCCCACACTCCACAAACTGATCGCACACTCCACAAACTGATCCCACACTCCACAAACTGATCCCACACTCCCCAAACTGATCCCACACTCCACAAACTGATCCCACACTCCACAAACTGATCCCACAGTCCCCAAACTGATCCCACGCTCCACAAACTGATCCCATGCTCCACAAACTGATCCCACACTCCCCAAAATGATCCCACACTCCCCAAACTGATCCAACGCTCCCCAAACTGATCCCACAGTCCACAAACTGATCCCACACTCCCCAAACTGATCCCACACTCCACAAACTGATCCCACAGTCCCCACACTGATCCCACACTCCACAAACTGATCCCACACTCCCCAAACTGATCCCACACTCCCCAAACTGATCGCACACTCCACAAACTGATCCCACACTCCCCAAACTGATCCCACACTCCCCAAACTGATCCCACACTCCACAAACTGATCCCACACTCCACAAACTGATCCCACAGTCCTCAAACTGATCCAACACTCCACAAACTGATCCCACACTCCCCAAACTGATCCCACACACCACAAACTGACCCCACACTCCACAAACTGATCGCACAGTCCCCAAACTGATCCCACACTCCACAAACTGATCCCACACTCCCCCAAACTGATCCCACAGTCCCCAAACTGATCCCACACTCCACAAACTGATCCCACAGTCCACAAACTGATCCCACCGTCCACAAACTGATCCCACACTCCCCAAACTGATCCCACACTCCACAAACTGATCCCACAGTCCACAAACTGATCCCACACTCCACAAACTGATCCCACAGTCCCCACACTGATCCCACACTCCACAAACTGATCCCACACTCCCCAAACTGATCCCACACTCCCAAAATGATCCCACACTCCACAAACTGACCGCACAGTCCCCAAACTGATCGCACACTCCACAAACTGATCCCCCAGTCCCCAAACTGATCCCACACTCCCCAAACTGATCCCACACTCCCCAAACTGATCCCACACTCCCCAAACTGATCGCACACTCCACAAACTGATCCCCCAGTCCCCAAACTGATCCCACACTCCACAAACTGATCCTACACTCCCGAAACTGATCCCACACTCCACAAACTGATCCCACAGTCCCCACACTGATCCCACACTCCACAAACTGATCCCACACTCCCCAAACTGATCCCACACTCCCCAAACTGATCGCACACTCCACAAACTGATCCCACACTCCCCAAACTGATCCCACACTCCCCAAACTGATCCCACACTCCACAAACTGATCCCACACTCCACAAACTGATCCCACAGTCCCCAAACTGATCCCACGCTCCACAAACTGATCCCACATTCCCCACACTGATCCCACAGTCCCCACACTGATCCCACACTCCCCAAACTGATCCCACACTCCCCAAACTGATCCCACACTCCCCAAACTGATCGCACACTCCACAAACTGATCGCACACTCCACAAACTGATCCCACACTCCCCAAACTGATCCCACACTCCCCAAACTGATCCCACACTACACAAACTGATCCCACACTCCACAAACTGATCCCACGCTCCACAAACTGATCCCACACTCCCCAAAATGATCCCACACTCCCCAAACTGATCCAACACTCCCCAAAATGATCCCACAGTCCACAAACTGATCCCACACTCCCCAAACTGATCCCACAGTCCACAAACTGATCCCACACTCCACAAACTGATCCCACACTCCCCATACTGACCCCACACTCCACAAACTGATCCCACAGTCCCCACACTGATCCCACACTCCACAAACTGATCCCACACTCCCCAAACTGACCCCACACTCCACAAACTGATCCCACAGTCCCCACACTGATCCCACACTCCACAAACTGATCCCACACTCCCCAAACTGATCCCACACTCCCCAAACTGATCGCACACTCCACAAACTGATCCCACACTCCCCAAACTGATCGCACACTCCCCAAACTGATCCCACACTCCACAAACTGATCCCACACTCCACAAACTGATCCCACAGTCCCCAAACTGATCCCACAGTCCCCACACTGATCCCACACTCCACAAACTGATCCCACACTCCCCAAACTGATCCCACACTCCCCAAACTGATCCCACACTCCCCAAACTGATCGCACACTCCACAAACTGATCCCACACTCCCCAAACTGATCCCACACTCCCCAAACTGATCCCACACTCCACAAACTGATCCCACACTCCACAAACTGATCCCACAGTCCTCAAACTGATCCCACACTCCACAAACTGATCCCACACTCCCCAAACTGATCCCACACACCACAAACTGACCCCACACTCCACAAACTGATCGCACAGTCCCCAAACTGATCCCACACTCCACAAACTGATCCCACACTCCCCCAAACTGATCCCACAGTCCCCAAACTGATCCCACACTCCACAAACTGATCCCACAGTCCACAAACTGATCCCACCGTCCACAAACTGATCCCACACTCCCCAAACTGATCCCACACTCCACAAACTGATCCCACAGTCCACAAACTGATCCCACACTCCACAAACTGATCCCACAGTCCCCACACTGATCCCACACTCCACAAACTGATCCCACACTCCACAAACTGATCCCACACTCCCCAAACTGATCGCACACTCCACAAACTGATCCCACACTCCCCAAACTGATCCCACACTCCCCAAACTGATCCCACACTCCACAAACTGATCCGACACTCCACAAACTGATCCCACACTCCCCAAACTGATCCCACACTCCCCAAACTGATCCCACACTCCACAAACTGACCGCACAGTCCCCAAACTGATCGCACACTCCACAAACTGATCCCCCAGTCCCCAAACTGATCACACACTCCCCAAACTGATCCCACACTCCCCAAACTGATCGCACACTCCACAAACTGATCCCCCAGTCCCCAAACTGATCCCACACTCCACAAACTGATCCTACACTCCCGAAACTGATCCCACACTTCACAAACTGATCCCACAGTCCCCACACTGATCCCACACTCCACAAACTGATCCCACACTCCCCAAACTGATCCCACACTCCCCAAACTGATCGCACACTCCACAAACTGATCCCACACTCCCCAAACTGATCCCACACTCCCCAAACTGATCCCACAGTCCCCACACTGATCCCACAGTCCCCACACTGATCCCACACTCCCCAAACTGATCCCACACTCCCCAAACTGATCCCACACTCCCCAAACTGATCGCACACTCCACAAACTGATCGCACACTCCACAAACTGATCCCACACTCCCCAAACTGATCCCACACTCCCCAAACTGATCCCACACTCCACAAACTGATCCCACACTCCACAAACTGATCCCACGCTCCACAAACTGATCCCACACTCCCCAAAATGATCCCACACTCCCCAAACTGATCCAACACTCCCCAAAATGATCCCACAGTCCACAAACTGATCCCACACTCCCCAAACTGATCCCACACTGCACAAACTGATCCCACAGTCCCCACACTGATCCCACACTCCACAAACTGATCCCACACTCCCCAAACTGATCCCACACTCCCCAAACTGATCGCACACTCCACAAACTGATCCCACACTCCCCAAACTGATCACACACTCCCCAAACTGATCCCACACTCCACAAACTGATCCCACACTCCACAAACTGATCCCACAGTCCACAAACTGATCCCACAGTCCCCACACTGATCCCACACTCCCCAAACTGATCCCACACTCCCCAAACTGATCCCACACTCCCCAAACTGATCCCACACTCCCCAAACTGACCGCACACTCCACAAACTGATCCCACACTCCCCAAACTGATCCCACACTCCACAAACTGATCCCACACTCCCCAAACTGATCCCACAGTCCCCAAACTGATCCCACGCTCCACAAACTGATCCCACACTCCACAAACTGATCCCACACTCCCCAAAATGATCCCACACTCCCCAAACTGATCCAACACTCCCGAAACTGATCCCACAGTCCACAAACTGATCCCACACTCCCCAAACTGATCCCACACTCCACAAACTGATCCCACAGTCCCCACACTGATCCCACACTCCACAATCTGATCCCACACTCCCCAAACTGATCCCACACTCCCCAAACTGATCGCACACTCCCCAAACTGATCCCACACTCCCCAAACTGATCCCACACTCCCCAAACTGATCCCACACTCCACAAACTGATCCCACATTCCACAAGCTGATCCCACAGTCCCCAATCTGATCCCACAGTCCCCAAACTGATCCCACACTCCACAAACTGATCCCACACTCCCCAAACTGATCCCACAGACCACAAACTGACCCCACACTCCACAAACTGATCGCACAGTCCGCAAACTGATCCCACACTCCACAAACTGATCCCACACTCCCCCAAACTGATCCCACAGTCCCCAAACTGATCCCACACTCCAGAAACTGATCCCAGAGTCCACAAACTGATCCCACAGTCCACAAACTGATCCCACACTCCCCACACTGATCCCACACTCCACAAACTGATCCCACAGTCCACAAACAGATCCCACAGTCCCCACACTGATCCCACAGTCCCCACACTGATCCCACACTCCAAAAACTGATCCCACACTCCCCAAACTGATCCCAAACTCCCCAAACTGATCCCACACTCCCCAAACTGATCGCACACTCCACAAACTGATCCCACACTCCCCAAACTGATCCCACACTCCCCAAACTGATCCCACACTCCACAAACTGATCCCACACTCCACAAACTGATCCCACACTCCCCAAACTGACCCCACACTCCACAAACTGACCCCACACTCCACAAACTGACCGCACACTCCAGAAACTGATCCCACACTCCACAAACTGATCCCACACTCCACAAACTGATCCCACACTCCCCAAACTGATCCCACACTCCCCAAACTGATCCCACACTCCACAAACTGATCCCACAGTCCCCACACTGATCCCACAGTCCCCACACTGATCCCACACTCCCCAAACTGATCCCACACTCCCCAAACTGATCCCACACTCCCCAAACTGATTGCACACTCCACAAACTGATCCCCCAGTCCCCAAACTGATCCCACACTCCGCAAACTGATCCCACACTACACAAACTGATCCCACACTCCCCCAAACTGATCCCACAGTCCACAAACTGATCCCACACTCCACAAACTGATCCCACAGTCCCCAAACTGATCCCACACTCCACAAACTGATCCCACACTCCCCAAACTGATCCCACACTCCCCAAACTGATCCCACACTCCGCAAACTGATCCCACACTCCCCAAACTGATCCCACACTGCACAAACTGATCCCACACTCCTCAAACTGATCCCACAGTCCCAAAACTGATCCCACGCTCCACAAACTGATCCCACACTCCACAAACTGATCCCACACTCCCCAAAATGATCCCACACTCCCCAAACTGATCCCACACACCCCAAACTGATCCCACACTCCCCAAACTGATCGCACACTCCACAAACTGATCCCACACTCCCCAAACTGATCCCACACTCCACAAACTGATCCCACACTCCACAAACTGATCCCACAGTCCCCAAACTGATCCCACGCTCCACAAACTGATCCCACGCTCCACAAACTGATCCCACACTCCCCAAAATGATCCCACACTCCCCAAACTGATCCAACACTCCCCAAACTGATCCCACAGTCCACAAACTGATCCCACACTCCCCAAACTGATCCCACACTCCACAAACTGATCCCACAGTCCCCACACTGATCCCACACTCCACAAACTGATCCCACACTCCCCAAACTGATCCCACACTCCCCAAACTGATCGCACACTCCACAAACTGATCCCACACTCCCCAAACTGATCCCACACTCCCCAAACTGATCCCACACTCCACAAACTGATCCCACACTCCACAAACTGATCCCACAGTCCTCAAACTGATCCAACACTCCACAAACTGATCCCACACTCCCCAAACTGATCCCACACACCACAAACTGACCCCACACTCCACAAACTGATCGCACAGTCCCCAAACTGATCCCACACTCCACAAACTGATCCCACACTCCCCCAAACTGATCCCACAGTCCCCAAACTGATCCCACACTCCACAAACTGATCCCACAGTCCACAAACTGATCCCACCGTCCACAAACTGATCCCACACTCCCCAAACTGATCCCACACTCCACAAACTGATCCCACAGTCCACAAACTGATCCCACACTCCACAAACTGATCCCACAGTCCCCACACTGATCCCACACTCCACAAACTGATCCCACACTCCCCAAACTGATCCCACACTCCCAAAATGATCCCACACTCCACAAACTGACCGCACAGTCCCCAAACTGATCGCACACTCCACAAACTGATCCCCCAGTCCCCAAACTGATCCCACACTCCCCAAACTGATCCCACACTCCCCAAACTGATCCCACACTCCCCAAACTGATCGCACACTCCACAAACTGATCCCCCAGTCCCCAAACTGATCCCACACTCCACAAACTGATCCTACACTCCCGAAACTGATCCCACACTCCACAAACTGATCCCACAGTCCCCACACTGATCCCACACTCCACAAACTGATCCCACACTCCCCAAACTGATCCCACACTCCCCAAACTGATCGCACACTCCACAAACTGATCCCACACTCCCCAAACTGATCCCACACTCCCCAAACTGATCCCACACTCCACAAACTGATCCCACAGTCCCCAAACTGATCCCACAGTCCCCAAACTGATCCCACGCTCCACAAACTGATCCCACATTCCCCACACTGATCCCACAGTCCCCACACTGATCCCACACTCCCCAAACTGATCCCACACTCCCCAAACTGATCCCACACTCCCCAAACTGATCGCACACTCCACAAACTGATCGCACACTCCACAAACTGATCCCACACTCCCCAAACTGATCCCACACTCCCCAAACTGATCCCACACTACACAAACTGATCCCACACTCCACAAACTGATCCCACGCTCCACAAACTGATCCCACACTCCCCAAAATGATCCCACACTCCCCAAACTGATCCAACACTCCCCAAAATGATCCCACAGTCCACAAACTGATCCCACACTCCCCAAACTGATCCCACAGTCCACAAACTGATCCCACACTCCACAAACTGATCCCACACTCCCCAAACTGACCCCACACTCCACAAACTGATCCCACAGTCCCCACACTGATCCCACACTCCACAAACTGATCCCACACTCCCCAAACTGACCCCACACTCCACAAACTGATCCCACAGTCCCCACACTGATCCCACACTCCACAAACTGATCCCACACTCCCCAAACTGATCCCACAGTCCCCAAACTGATCGCACACTCCACAAACTGATCCCACACTCCACAAACTGATCCCACAGTCCTCAAACTGATCCCACACTCCACAAACTGATCCCACACTCCCCAAACTGATCCCACAGTCCCCAAACTGATCCCACGCTCCACAAACTGATCCCACACTCCACAAACTGATCCCACACTCCCCAAAATGATCCCACACTCCCCAAACTGATCCAACACTCCCCAAACTGATCCCACAGTCCACAAACTGATCCCACACTCCCCAAACTGATCCCACACTCCACAAACTGATCCCACAGTCCCCACACTGATCCCACACTCCACAATCTGATCCCACACTCCCCAAACTGATCCCACACTCCCCAAACTGATCGCACACTCCCCAAACTGATCCCACACTCCCCAAACTGATCCCACACTCCCCAAACTGATCCCACACTCCACAAACTGATCCCACATTCCACAAACTGATCCCACAGTCCCCAATCTGATCCCACAGTCCCCAAACTGATCCCACACTCCACAAACTGATCCCACACTCCACAAACTGATCCCAAACACCACAAACTGACCCCACACTCCACAAACTGATCGCACAGTCCGCAAACTGATCCCACACTCCACAAACTGATCCCACACTCCCCCAAACTGATCCCACAGTCCCCAAACTGATCCCACACTCCAGAAACTGATCCCAGAGTCCACAAACTGATCCCACAGTCCACAAACTGATCCCACACTCCGCACACTGATCCCACACTCCACAAACTGATCCCACAGTCCCCACACTGATCCCACACTCCAAAAACTGATCCCACACTCCCCAAACTGATCCCAAACTCCCCAAACTGATCCCACAGTCCACAAACTGATCCCACACTCCACAAACTGATCCCACACTCCCCAAACTGATCCCACACTCCCCAAACTGATCCCACACTCCACAAACTGATCCCACACTCCACAAACTGATCCCACACTCCCCAAACTGATCGCACACTCCACAAACTGATCCCACACTCCCCAAACTGATCCCACACTCCCCAAACTGATCCCACACTCCACAAACTGATCCCACACTCCACAAACTGATCCCACAGTCCACAAACTGATCCCACAGTCCCAACACTGATCCCACACTCCACAAACTGATCCCACACTCCACAAACTGATCCCACACTCCCCAAACTGATCCCACACTCCCCAAACTGATCGCACACTCCCCAAACTGATCCCACACTCCCCAAACTGATCCCACACTCCCCAAACTGATCCCACACTCCACAAACTGATCCCACATTCCACAAACTGATCCCACAGTCCCCAATCTGATCCCACAGTCCCCAAACTGATCCCACACTCCACAAACTGATCCCACACTCCCCAAACTGATCCCACACACCACAAACTGACCCCACACTCCACAAACTGATCGCACAGTCCGCAAACTGATCCCACACTCCACAAACTGATCCCACACTCCCCCAAACTGATCCCACAGTCCCCAAACTGATCCCACACTCCAGAAACTGATCCCAGAGTCCACAAACTGATCCCACAGTCCACAAACTGATCCCACACTCCGCACACTGATCCCACACTCCACAAACTGATCCCACAGTCCCCACACTGATCCCACACTCCAAAAACTGATCCCACACTCCCCAAACTGATCCCAAACTCCCCAAACTGATCCCACAGTCCACAAACTGATCCCACACTCCGCAAACTGATCCCACACTCCCCAAACTGATCCCACACTCCCCAAACTGATCCCACACTCCACAAACTGATCCCACACTCCACAAACTGATCCCACACTCCCCAAACTGATCGCACACTCCACAAACTGATCCCACACTCCCCAAACTGATCCACACTCCCCAAACTGATCCCACACTCCACAAACTGATCCCACACTCCACAAACTGATCCCACAGTCCACAAACTGATCCCACAGTCCCAACACTGATCCCACACTCCACAAACTGATCCCACACTCCACAAACTGATCCCACACTCCCCAAACTGATCCCACACTCCCCAAACTGATCGCACACTCCACAAACTGATCCCACACTCCACAAACTGATCCCACACTCCCCAAACTGATCCCACACTCCACAAACTGATCCCACACTCCCCAAACTGATCCCACACTCCACAAACTGATCCCACATTCCACAAACTGATCCCACACTCCCCAAACTGATCCAACACTCCCCAAACTGATCCCACAGTCCACAAACTGATCCCACAGTCCCCAAACTGATCCCACACTCCCCAAACTGATCCCACACTCCCCAAACTGATCCCACACCCCCAAACTGATCGCACACTCCACAAACTGATCCCACACTCCACAAACTGATCCCACACTCCCCAAACTGATCCCACACTCCACAAACTGATCCCACACTCCCCAAACTGATCCCACAGTCCCCAAACTGATCCCACGCTCCACAAACTGATCCCACACTCCACAAACTGATCCCACACTCCCCAAAATGATCCCACACTCCCCAAACTGATCCAACACTCCCCAAACTGATCCCACAGTCCACAAACTGATCCCACACTCCCCAAACTGATCCCACACTCCACAAACTGATCCCACAGTCCCCACACTGATCCCACACTCCACAATCTGATCCCACACTCCCCAAACTGATCCCACACTCCCCAAACTGATCGCACACTCCCCAAACTGATCCCACACTCCCCAAACTGATCCCACACTCCCCAAACTGATCCCACACTCCACAAACTGATCCCACATTCCACAAACTGATCCCACAGTCCCCAATCTGATCCCACAGTCCCCAAACTGATCCCACACTCCACAAACTGATCCCACACTCCCCAAACTGATCCCACACACCACAAACTGACCCCACACTCCACAAACTGATCGCACAGTCCGCAAACTGATCCCACACTCCACAAACTGATCCCACACTCCCCCAAACTGATCCCACAGTCCCCAAACTGATCCCACACTCCAGAAACTGATCCCAGAGTCCACAAACTGATCCCACAGTCCACAAACTGATCCCACACTCCCCACACTGATCCCACACTCCACAAACTGATCCCACAGTCCCCACACTGATCCCACACTCCAAAAACTGATCCCACACTCCCCAAACTGATCCCAAACTCCCCAAACTGATCCCACAGTCCACAAACTGATCCCACACTCCACAAACTGATCCCACACTCCCCAAACTGATCCCACACTCCCCAAACTGATCCCACACTCCACAAACTGATCCCACAGTCCCCACACTGATCCCACACTCCACAAACTGATCCCACACTCCCCAAACTGATCCCACACTCCCCAAACTGATCCCACACTCCCCAAACTGATCGCACACTCCACAAACTGATCCCACACTCCCCAAACTGATCCCACACTCCCCAAACTGATCCCACACTACACAAACTGATCCCACACTCCCCCAAACTGATCCCACAGTCCACAAACTGATCCCACACTCCACAAACTGATCCCACAGTCCCCAAACTGATCCCACACTCCACAAACTGATCCCACACTCCCCAAACTGATCCCACACTCCCCAAACTGATCCCACACTCCGCAAACTGATCCCACACTCCCCAAACTGATCCCACACTCCACAAACTGATCCCACACTCCTCAAACTGATCCCACAGTCCCAAAACTGATCCCACGCTCCACAAACTGATCCCACACTCCACAAACTGATCCCACACTCCCCAAAATGATCCCACACTCCCCAAACTGATCCCACACACCCCAAACTGATCCCACACTCCCCAAACTGATCGCACACTCCACAAACTGATCCCACACTCCACAAACTGATCCCACACTCCCCAAACTGATCCCACACTCCACAAACTGATCCCACACTCCACAAACTGATCCCACAGTCCCCAAACTGATCCCACGCTCCACAAACTGATCCCACGCTCCACAAACTGATCCCACACTCCCCAAAATGATCCCACACTCCCCAAACTGATCCAACACTCCCCAAACTGATCCCACAGTCCACAAACTGATCCCACACTCCCCAAACTGAGCCCACACTCCACAAACTGATCCCACAGTCCCCACACTGATCCCACACTCCACAAACTGATCCCACACTCCCCAAACTGATCCCACACTCCCCAAACTGATCGCACACTCCACAAACTGATCCCACACTCCCCAAACTGATCCCACACTCCCCAAACTGATCCCACACTCCACAAACTGATCCCACACTCCACAAACTGATCCCACAGTCCTCAAACTGATCCCACACTCCACAAACTGATCCCACACTCCCCAAACTGATCCCACACACCACAAACTGACCCCACACTCCACAAACTGATCGCACAGTCCCCAAACTGATCCCACACTCCACAAACTGATCCCACACTCCCCCAAACTGATCCCACAGTCCCCAAACTGATCCCACACTCCACAAACTGATCCCACAGTCCACAAACTGATCCCACCGTCCACAAACTGATCCCACACTCCCCAAACTGATCCCACACTCCACAAACTGATCCCACAGTCCACAAACTGATCCCACACTCCACAAACTGATCCCACAGTCCCCACACTGATCCCACACTCCACAAACTGATCCCACACTCCCCAAACTGATCCCACACTCCCCAAACTGATCCCACACTCCACAAACTGACCGCACAGTCCCCAAACTGATCGCACACTCCACAAACTGATCCCCCAGTCCCCAAACTGATCCCACACTCCCCAAACTGATCCCACACTCCCCAAACTAATCGCACACTCCACAAACTGATCCCCCAGTCCCCAAACTGATCCCACACTCCACAAACTGATCCCACACTCCACAAACTGACCCCACACTCCACAAACTGATCCCACAGTCCCCACACTGATCCCACACTCCACAAACTGATCCCACACTCCCCAAACTGACCCCACACTCCACAAACTGATCCCAGAGTCCCCACACTGATCCCACACTCCACAAACTGATCCCACACTCCCCAAACTGATCCCACACTCCCCAAACTGATCGCACACTCCACAAACTGATCCCACACTCCCCAAACTGATCCCACACTCCCCAAACTGATCCCACACTCCACAAACTGATCCCACACTCCACAAACTGATCCCACAGTCCACAAACTGATCCCACAGTCCCCACACTGATCCCACACTCCACAAACTGATCCCACACTCCCCAAACTGATCCCACACTCCCCAAACTGATCCCACACTCCCCAAACTGATCGCACACTCCACAAACTGATCCCACACTCCACAAACTGATCCCACACTCCCCAAACTGATCCCACACTCCACAAACTGATCCCACACTCCCCAAACTGATCCCACACTCCCCAAACTGATCCCACACTCCACAAACTGACCGCACAGTCCCCAAACTGATCGCACACTCCACAAACTGATCCCCCAGTCCCCAAACTGATCCCACACTCCCCAAACTGATCCCACACTCCCCAAACTGATCGCACACTCCACAAACTGATCCCCCAGTCCCCAAACTGATCCCACACTCCACAAACTGATCCTACACTCCCGAAACTGATCCCACACTCCACAAACTGATCCCACAGTCCCCACTTGATCCCACACTCCACAAACTGATCCCACACTCCCCAAACTGATCCCACACTCCCCAAACTGATCGCACACTGCACAAACTGATCCCACACTCCCCAAACTGATCCCACACTCCCCAAACTGATCCCACACTCCACAAACTGATCCCACACTCCACAAACTGATCCCACACTCCACAAACTGATCCCACGCTCCACAAACAGATCCCACACTCCCCAAAATGATCCCACACTCCCCAAACTGATCCAACACTCCCCAAAATGATCCCACAGTCCACAAACTGATCCCACACTCCCCAAACTGATCGCACACTCCACAAACTGATCCCACACTCCACAAACTGATCCCACACTCCCCAAACTGATCCCACACTCCACAAACTGATCCCACACTCCCCAAACTGATCCCACACTCCCCAAACTGATCCCACACTCCACAAACTGACCGCACAGTCCCCAAACTGATCGCACACTCCACAAACTGATCCCCCAGTCCCCAAACTGATCCCACACTCCCCAAACTGATCCCACACTCCCCAAACTGATCGCACACTCCACAAACTGATCCCCCAGTCCCCAAACTGATCCCACACTCCACAAACTGATCCTACACTCCCGAAACTGATCCCACACTCCACAAACTGATCCCACAGTCCCCACTTGATCCCACACTCCACAAACTGATCCCACACTCCCCAAACTGATCCCACACTCCCCAAACTGATCGCACACTGCACAAACTGATCCCACACTCCCCAAACTGATCCCACACTCCCCAAACTGATCCCACACTCCACAAACTGATCCCACACTCCCCAAACTGATCGCACACTCCACAAACTGATCCCCCAGTCCCCAAACTGATCCCACACTCCCCAAACTGATCCCACACTCCCCAAACTGATCGCACACTCCACAAACTGATCCCCCAGTCCCCAAACTGATCCCACACTCCACAAACTGATCCTACACTCCCGAAACTGATCCCACACTCCACAAACTGATCCCACAGTCCCCACTTGATCCCACACTCCACAAACTGATCCCACACTCCCCAAACTGATCCCACACTCCCCAAACTGATCGCACACTGCACAAACTGATCCCACACTCCCCAAACTGATCCCACACTCCCCAAACTGATCCCACACTCCACAAACTGATCCCACACTCCACAAACTGATCCCACACTCCACAAACTGATCCCACGCTCCACAAACAGATCCCACACTCCCCAAAATGATCCCACACTCCCCAAACTGATCCAACACTCCCCAAAATGATCCCACAGTCCACAAACTGATCCCACACTCCCCAAACTGATCCCACAGTCCACAAACTGATCCCACACTCCACAAACTGATCCCACACTCCACAAACTGACCCCACACTCCACAAACTGATCCCACAGTCCCCACACTGATCCCACACTCCACAAACTGATCCCACACTCCCCAAACTGACCCCACACTCCACAAACTGATCCCACAGTCCCCACACTGATCCCACACTCCACAAACTGATCCCACACTCCCCAAACTGATCCCACACTCCCCAAACTGATCGCACACTCCCCAAACTGATCCCACACTCCCCAAACTGATCCCACACTCCCCAATCTGATCCCACACTCCACAAACTGATCCCACACTCCACAAACTGATCCCACAGTCCACAAACTGATCCCACAGTCCCCACACTGATCCCACACTCCACAAACTGATCCCACACTCCCCAAACTGATCCCACACTCCACAAACTGATCCCACACTCCCCAAACTGATCCCACACTCCACAAACTGATCCCACAGTCCCCACACTGATCCCACACTCCACAAACTGATCCCACACTCCCCAAACTGATCCCACACTCCCCAAACTGATCCCACACTCCCCAACCTGATCGCACACTCCACAAACTGATCCCCCAGTCCCCAAACTGATCCCACACTCCCCAAACTGATCCCACACTCCCCAAACTGATCGCACACTCCACAAACTGATCCCCAGTCCCCAAACTGATCCCACACTCCACAAACTGATCCTACACTCCCGAAACTGATCCCACACTCCACAAACTGATCCCACAGTCCCCACACTGATCCCACACTCCCCAAACTGATCCCACACTCCCCAAACTGATCCCACACTCCCCAAACTGATCGCACACTCCACAAACTGATCCCACACTCCCCAAACTGATCCCACACTCCCCAAACTGATCCCACACTCCACAAACTGATCCCACGCTCCACAAACTGATCCCACATTCCCCACACTGATCCCACAGTCCCCACACTGATCCCACACTCCCCAAACTGATCCCACACTCCCCAAACTGATCCCACAATCCCCAAACTGATCGCACACTCCACAAACTGATCCCACACTCCCCAAACTGATCCCACACTCCCCAAACTGATCCCACACTACACAAACTGATCCCACACTCCACAAACTGATCCCACACTCCACAAACTGATCCCACGCTCCACAAACTGATCCCACACTCCCCAAAATGATCCCACACTCCCCAAACTGATCCAACACTCCCCAAAATGATCCCACAGTCCACAAACTGATCCCACACTCCCCAAACTGATCCCACAGTCCACAAACTGATCCCACACTCCACAAACTGATCCCACACTCCACAAACTGACCCCACACTCCACAAACTGATCCCACAGTCCCCACACTGATCCCACACTCCACAAACTGATCCCACACTCCCCAAACTGACCCCACACTCCACAAACTGATCCCACAGTCCCCACACTGATCCCACACTCCACAAACTGATCCCACACTCCCCAAACTGATCCCACACTCCCCAAACTGATCGCACACTCCACAAACTGATCCCACACTCCCCAAACTGATCCCACACTCCCCAAACTGATCCCACACTCCACAAACTGATCCCACAGTCCACAAACTGATCCCACAGTCCACAAACTGATCCCACAGTCCCCACACTGATCCCACACTCCACAAACTGATCCCACACTCCCCAAACTGATCCCACACTCCCCAAACTGATCCCACACTCCCCAAACTGATCGCACACTCCACAAACTGATCCCACACTCCACAAACTGATCCCACACTCCCCAAACTGATCCCACACTCCACAAACTGATCCCACACTCCCCAAACTGATCCCACACTCCACAAACTGAT
>NW_026780851.1:0-7500 GCF_030144855.1 Hypanus sabinus
TATTAGATAATGCTCCTTGCGCTTCTAAAATGGAGCTGTTTACTTTGGAAGTGTTGACTGAATGGAGTGTAACTTACTTAATGTAATCTCTTGGAGCAATTTGTGATGTGCGGAAATGAGAAAACACAGTTTTACTTCCGCTCTTCTTGAGTTAAAGAGTTAATGAACATGAACCAGGGTAAGCTGGCGAATAGGACAATTAAGACACTAAGTACCAGCCCCATTCTATTACAGTCTGTGGAATACATAAGGCATTGGAGGACAAATCTCCATTTAACTCAGGAACTCAGCAGGTCAGGCCGCATCCATTTACTTAATCATTTTATTTGTTTAGAGACACAGTGTGGAACAGGCCCTTCAGGGCCATTGAACCCTACCACCCAGCAACTCACCCCCTTAACCCTAGCCTAATCACAGGACAATTAATTGGTACATCTATGGACTGTGGGAGGAAACTGGAGAACCCAGAGGAAACCCACCCGGACATGGTGAAGAACGTACAAACTCCTTACAGGGACCATCTGAACTCTGAACTCCGATGCCTTGACTGGTAATAGCATTGCTACCGTGGTGTCCCACAGCGCGGAATAAGCAGTCAATGTTTTGGCTAAGATCCTTTAACAAAACATTCAACCTGTGGTAATTTAGGATTCAGCTTTGCCACAATTGTTGGGTTACTTATGCATTAGACATAGGCACCATGTTCTTACAGGAAAGATTCTAGCATGGATGAAGCAGTGGCTGATTGGCAGGAGGCAAAGAGTGGGGATAAAGGAAGCCTTTACTGGCTGGCCGCCAGTGACCGGCGGTGTTCCACAGGGGTCTGTATTGAGGCCGGTTCTTTTTGCATTTTTGTCAATGGTTTGGGTGGCTTTGTTGCAAAGCTTGCAGACGATATGAAGACAGATGGAGGGGCAGGCAGGTAGTTTTGAGGAACTGGAAAAGCTCCAGAAGGACTTGGAGACTGGGCAAAGAAATGGCAGATGGAATACAGTGCCGAGAAGTGTGTGGTCATGCACTTTGGTACAAAAAGTGAAATGGTTGCCTGTTTTCTAAATTAAGAGAAAATACATCAAACTGAGACACCAAGGGACTTAGGAATCCTTGTGCAGAATTCCCTAAAGGTTAATTTGCAGGTTGAGTCGTTGTTGAGGAAGGCAAATGTAATGAAGCATTCATTTCAAGGGGACTAGAATACAAAAGCAAGGATGTAATGTTGAGACTTTATAAAGAACTGGTGAGGTCTCACTTGGAGTATTGTGAGCAATGTTGGGCCCCTTTTCTTAGAAAAGATGTGCTGAAACTGGAAAGAATTCAAAGGAAGTTCATGAAAATGATTCCAAGATTGGCTTGCATATGAAGAGCATTTGATTGCCTTGGGACTGTAACCATTGGAATTCAGAAGCATGATGGATGACCCCGTTGAAACGTATCGAATGTTGAATGCCCTTGGCAGCACAGATTTGGAGAAGATGTTTCCAATGATGGGAGAGTTTAAGACCAGAGGACACAGCCTCAGAATAAAGTGGTGTCCTTTTAGAATGCAGATGAGGAGGAATTTCTTTACCCAGAGAGTGGTAAGTCTGTAGAATTTGTTGCTACAGGAAGCTGCAGAGGCCAAGTCTTTATGTATACTTAAGGCAGGGAGAAGGCAGGAGATTGCTGCTGAGAGGAAAATGGCGGAGAAGACTTGATTGGCCTAATGGCCTAATTTTGCTTCTATATCTTGTGATCTTATAATCTTGCTCAGCATGGACTGGCTGTGCCTACAGACCTGTTTCTCAAGTCAAGTCTTATGACTCAAGTCAAGTCAAGTTTATTGTCATTTAACTATATATGACTACACCACCAAATGTAACCACTTTTCTCCAGACCGTAACTTAGGAAAGTAAGAATTAAATCTACAAATGAAATACGCATTGATAAACAAAGTAAACTGCATAAATTAAATATCGTAGGGTACAGTGCAGATTATCCGGTGATAATTCAAATTCAATGCTGCAGGGTATTCAGACACCAAATGGCTTGAGAGAAGAAAATGTTTCCCACCCTGACTGTTTTCACCTTTATGCATCGGAGTCTCTTGCCTGATGGGAGAAAGTCAAAGAGGATGCTGGGATGGGTGGGATAAATACTAAGGGTCCTAAGTATGCAGTTCTCCTGATAAATGTCCCTGATGGATGGTAGGGAGACAGACCACTATGATCTGCGTGGCCATTCTCACACTCCTTTGTAGGGTTTTCCAGTCTGTTACTCCACTGGTGGAGATGAAGCCTGTCAGGGTGCTCTCAATGGTGCTCCTGTAAAATTCAGTTAAGTAGTGAGGGAGCCTACTTGCCTCAATCACCTCAGGAAGTCCAGGCACTGCTGTGGGGAAGAATCCAATCAGATATCCCCAGTGCTGCCACTCTATTAAATGCTAATTGTCTAGTTTCAAGCATGTGAAGAGCAAACCCTTCATTGGAGAATGCTGATTCATGGGAAGCATCTTCCAGCAGCAGTTGGCTCTCTGGATGAGGGACAGATGAAAGTCGTCATAGAACGTGGAGGCTGGACATGGAGACTTACCAACTTCCGCCTTTAGTTATTGCTGATTTATTGAAATCTTCTACCAACAGACAAAGAAAGAGGTGGAAAAAGAATGGCTCCTAGAAAGAGTTTGAAGTCTGGCTTTCTTTCTGAAAACTCCTGCAGCCCAGACAACCTGACACAATGCTGCCACCTATTGTCCATTTTTCTGATTGCACCAGACTCCTGCGATTCACTGCAACCTAGTGTCCAACCAGAAGTTTCCTCCACTCTTCAAACAAACGTAGAAAAAGAAATGGTTACTGTGAATCAGTGTCAATATTCAGTGCTTCTTAATTGTACTTCGCATATGTGTAAGGAAGAGGAACTTTCACTCTGTTTAACCCATCTAAGTTTCCTGGCTCCAGATACAATATAGAGGACATCTGCGTTTCTTTTGTTCCTTTCAATTAATATCAGAACATGTTCCAGCAAATTCCAGCAGTGTTTTTAACACTAGGTAATGGCAGCTAACTCACAAACTGCAAGTTTCTGCAAACAGATATGTGATCGGTATCCGGTTGGGTAGCGTGGCCCTGTCTCACAGCTCTGGGCTTGATCCTGACCTTGGATGCTGTCTGTGCAGAGATTGCAAGTCCTCCATGAGATTTTTTTTTGGGGGGGGGGGGACATTGCTCCGGGGTTTCCTCCCGCGTCTGCAAGGTGAACTGGTTTTTTGACTGCAGCGTAGCGGGGTTTCGGTCCCTTGTCCGTAAGGAGTGTGCACGTTGTTGCCACATTCAAAAGGTGTACAGTTAGAGTTGGTAAGTCTGTGGGCGAGCTGTGTTGGTGTTGGAAATGTGGCGACAATTGCGGTCTGCCCCCAGTACAAATGATGCATTTCACTGTATATTTCAATATACCGTATGAGTGAAAAATAAAGCGAATCTTCTCTATTCTAAGTTTCTCCCGGTGGAGCTGGCAAGAGAGACAATACATTTTCTGGAAATCAAACTTGTGGGGTGGTGGGGGTGTGAGGGTTATGAATTTTTCTGTGATCCAATCTGGACCCAATGCAACAAAGAGCTTCCTTCTGTGTCAGTGAGAAATAGTTTCCCTTACTGACGAACGTTTACCGTTGGGGGAACAAGTAGGTCTTGAGAGCCATGCCAACCCAGACTTCACGCTATCATTTTGCCTTACTCTCTGCCTTTGGTTCTGATCTTCGGCTACGTTGCCAGAACCAGAAATGATCACCGTGTGGTGTAGACTCATCGGCCCTCACAGCACACGGGGTAGCTTGCTTTAACAAGATGAGGACTATGTCCCCTTCCATCGGGGTCTGCAATGATGTGGGAAAGAGACTCAGTGAGCAGATCACCAGCTGCCATCCACATGAGCCTCCGGCCATTTGGGGGTTCCTCAGAACAACACTCTCGGAGAGATGAGCGTTCCAGTTAGTGAAGGAGCTGCTGAGCAGAGCTTCAAGCAAAAGTCTTCCTATAGGGCTTCGATGTGAAGAAACAGACAGACAACTAGACCATTTGGCCCGCTGTGACTGCTCTAGCATTCAATAAGACGTGGCTGAAATTCTACCTTTACGTCACTTTCCTGCATGAGTCTGATACCTTTTGATTCTCTTGCTGGAAGAACTCAGTTTGTCAACCAACATCTGTGGAGGGATGTATGGGGATTCCCAAAACCTGATGGTTTCGATCTCTCCTTTCGGTAAAAACCATATCACTCTCCCTCCTTTCATCTTCTGGTCCCCATTCTAGTCTCTTACCTCTTCTCACCTGCTGTTCACTTCCTGCAGTGCCCCCCACTTCCTTCCGTTCCTCCCATGGTCCACCCTCCTCTCCTCTCAGCTTCCTTCCTCGCCAGCCCTTTACCTTTCCCACCCTCCTGATTTCACCTATCACCTCCTCCCCTCCCTCCCCCCACCTTTTTATCCAGGTGTCCTCCCCCTTCCTTCTCAGTCCTGAAGAAGGGTCTCTGCCCGAAACAGCAACTGTTTATTCATTTCCACGGATGATGCCTGAACTCCTCCAGCATTTTGTGTGTGTGTGTGTTTGTCGTTTTGGATTTCCAGCTTCTGCAGACATCCTCATGCTTATGATCTGTGGGGGGAAATGGCCAGTTGGCGATTTGGTTTGGCCTGTGTGCGCATATTGTACAAGCGCAGACGCTGATCATACACAATTCACAGTCCTGGTGGTTATTGGGATACATGTTGTTCTCTCACTATCTCAAATGCACTGTCCATACACAGGAGCTCTGTTTGATTCACATAAGTTGTACAGAATCAATATCAGATTTAATATCACTGACTTACATGACATGAAATTGGTTGATTTGTGGCAACAGTACAGTGCAAAGACATAAAAGTTACTATGAATAGTATCTCAAAAATAAATTTTGTAGGCTAGTTGTCCAGATATGCAAGCCAGGACTTTGAGAGCAAACTGTTGCCCATGTAGCAGGTTCCCCATCTCCAGGCAACTGATGAACCCAGAGGAACGGCGGATACCGATACAGTTTGGCACCAGCTGCGTCGCGGGAGTTGCCAGTCAGCGTTGAACTCAAAGTAGGACTGCCTTAGGGACTCCAGTTCCAGATTTTTCCCTTGGGGTTTACTCCCAAAGCCTTCGCCATAACTGGGAATAGTGGGAAGGCAGTGGAGGGTTGAGCTCAGAATTTTCCACTCGAGAACAAAGCATGCTTCAGGACTCTGAAAGGATTTTTTCCCACTTCTGTCATGCTGATGAATCCTGGAAGAGGAAGACAGTCCGACAGTTAATTCCAGCTGAGGCAAAGCCAAGGCCCAGCCCTGTTCCGCACTAGAACTTTCCCAGCTGTGGAGTTTAGATGTTATCATCTCTGCCAGGTTTCTGACCTCTGGTCCCTGCTCCGGATTTTGTGATACATGCAGTGACAGTCCTCGTGACTGGCTTTCGATGAGTGCATAAGTTAAACACTTAGCACAACACTCAGATGTTAAAAAGTGCTTGAAAGTCTGAAGGACTGAATCCCGAAGTTCGCAGTTCTGGAAAGAATAGTTGGACTTTAAGACATAAAAACTGTAATAGGCTATTCAGCTCATTGAGTCTGCTCTGCCATTCTGTTACTGCTGAATTTTATTCAATCCCATTGCCTCGCCTTCTCCCTTTCCAATCAAGCACCTATCAATCTCTGCCTTCCCTAGACCGTATTCTGGAAAATCTGGTCATCTGACTATTCTCCTTCTATGTTCATACAAACAGAGGTTAAAGTGCAAGTCACCAGAGGAAAGGACGGCTAAGAGGTGGTCACAGGAGACCGAAGAGTGGCTGTGGGATTACTTTGAGTCAGTGGACTAGGGACTCATCAGAGGATCTGAAAGACTATACCATGCTTGTGTTGGACTTCATAAAGACACTCGTGGATGAGTGTGTTCTCTCAAAATCATTCAGAATCTTCCCCAACCAGAATCCCTGGATGAACCAAGAAATCCAGAATCCAGAAAAGGCGGTGTTCAAGTCCGGTGGCCTAGGAAAGTAGAGAGATGTAGGTATGGCCTTCGGTAAACCATCTCAGATGCAAAGTAAAAGCTTATTGGGAGTGTTGTAGATGAAGGGCCTGAAACACTGTTGAGGATCCCTACCACCCATCTCACAATCTCTTTAACCCACAACCATTAGGAAGGACGTAGAGGAGCATGAGGACTAGGACTGCAGGTAACAAATTCTTCCCTCAGGCTGTGAGACTAATGAATAATAAATACCCTGTCACCACTGAGGTCTCGTCACTAGAAGAGCAAGATGTTTACTGTCTACCTGTGCTGCACCCTGCATGCATTTTCAATTATATTTTATTAACTTATTTGTGGTAATATTTTGTTTGATGTGATATATGTTTTGTGGGTCCACAGGAGCATCTTTCGCTTGTTGCACATACGTACCTTCTCTCTTCATTTTAGCAATGGATTGGCTTATGAGGGAAACAATCACAGAAAAGAAACGGGGTATTCAATGGACACTTACCTCAACACTTGAAGACCTAGTTTTTGCTGACGATATCAGCCTGCTAGAGAGTTGTCATTGTGACATTCAGGAGAAATCAGACAGACTTACACCACATGCATCGCAACTTGGGATGAACTTTCAAGTGAGATGAACAAAGATCATGAAGATGAAAGCTTCCAACCTCCAATCAGTAGTCATCAATAATCAGCAAGTGGAGGAGGTAGATGAGTTCATGTACCTTGGGAGTAATGTCAGCACTGATGGAGATAGTGGTAAGGACGTATTAGCAAGAATATCTAAAGCAAATCAAGCTTTTGGCAGCCTCAATGCTGTTTGGAAATCCACATAACTCAAACTTAGCACCAAAATCAGAATTTTTTAAAGCAATGTCCTAAGCGTGCTACTTTATAGAAATGAATGTTGGAAGGTGATGCAAGACATCTGCAAGAAACGTGACACGTTCCAGACAAACTGTCCACGATGTATCGAGAAGATCTTCTGGCCTGAGAAAATCAGAAGCCAAGACTTGCTTACATCTTGCAATATGGAATCAATCTCAGTTTGTGTGAAAAGAGGACGATGGAGATGGCTGGGCCATGTAATGAGAATGCAAAATGATCAACTAGCAAAAGTAGCTCTAAGGTGGATCCCACAGGGAAAGTGAAGTAGGGGCAGGCCCAAAATGACGTGGTGAAGATCTGTGGAAGCAGAACTGAAAGAAGTAGGCATGAACTGGGAAACGGCGAGCAGCAGAGCGAAAGACCGGCAGAAATGAAGACCCTTGTGGAGGCCCCATGTGCCACCCAGGCACTAAGGGTTCGGACGATGACGACGACACACATACGACACACAGTCAGGTAACACAAAGCTTGAACTTGAAATGGCAATTCCCTACCAAACTTGAAACACTGAAGGCTCCTCAGCAGCTGTGGCAGGGCTTGAATACCATCCCCTGCCACAGAACTAAACCAAGCAACACAGATCACAA
>NW_026780852.1:0-23129 GCF_030144855.1 Hypanus sabinus
GAGAGAGAGAGAGAGAGAGAGAGAGAGACGCAGAGAACTATAGAACGAAAGAGTCGTTGTATGACCCAGGGATCTGTGATGGGACGGAGTCGTGGGAGCTTCACTCTGTGTCTGACCCTGGTCGTGTTGGTTCTGACATTCCATGGGTTATTGTTCTCTCTCTCTCTCTCTCTCTCTCTCTCTCTCTCTCTCTCTCTCTCTCTCTCTCTCACTCTCTCTCATTCTATTTCTCTCCCTCTCACTCTATCCCTCTCCCTCTATCTTCCTCCCACGATCTCTCAGTTCCTGTTTCACTCTACGCCCACATACACTCTCTGTCCACACACAAATCTCTATGGTTCTACCTCCGTCTACCTGTCTCTCTTTCTGCGCTGACTCTCTTCTTTTTTGCTGTACCGCCTCTATTTGACACACTCTCACTACTCCTTCACACATGCCGTCCGTTCTCTACGCCCATCTCCGTATCCGAGGTCTATTCCATTTGCTAAACGCTCCCCATCTACGTCGACTACGCTCCCTCCTTCCTTCCTCCCTGTGTCACAGACAATTGTGGTGAGTATAAGAGGGAGATGACGCCTAGTATTACACCTCGCCCTACCACTGGATATCTCTCAACAGGATCTGAGCTTCTCAGCAGCTCTGCATGCACAGGCCGGTCGTTTGGTTCCTCATCACTTGCTTCAGTATCTGCAATCTTCCCGCCCTTTCCCTCGCCTCTTCTGTCCTCCCCCTCCTTGGACTTCTCGCAGCACACACACACACACACACACATACACACGCACACACACACACACACACACACACACACACACACACACACACACACACACACACACACACACACACACACACACACATCATTATCATCATCATCTTGGAGAGGCACACACAGTTTGACACTCGAACGACAAAAGGCTGGTAATTGATGAGTGTGGAGAACGGAGGAGGGAGAGCGTTGCGCAGTTTTTCTGACTCCATTAGAGTGTGCTGTGATGGTGCCGGAGCAACTCTACATTAGTGACCCCATTTCTGCGTGGACACCACTCCCTGTAGGGCCCATTATATCACCAACCAAAAATTCCCATTCCGGCCTAAAGCTCCCCACACCGCCCCCTACACACGTACACAACCTGTCGGAACAGGAGATTCGTTAATATGCATAACAAACGGAAACTCTATGTAGAGAGCGTGAGTCCTCGATGGTACGTTGCTAGGACCTATGTTCTGAGTTGCGCAGTTTTCATAGAAACATAGAAAACCTACAGCATAATACAGGCGGTTCGGCCCACAAAGTCGAGATGAAATTGTCCCTCCTTTAGAAATTACTTGGCTTACCTGTCGCCCTTCAGTAAGCTCCATGTACCTATCTCGAAGTCTTTTAAAAGACCCTATCGTATCTGCCTCCAGGAACGTTGCCGGCTGCTATTTCCACGCAGATCCACTCTCTGAGTAAAAATGTATCCCTGACAACTCCTCTGTAGTGGCACACCAGCTAGTGAAACAGTGTCCTCTTGTGGCAACCATTTCAGCCATGGGGGAAAATGTTTTTGACTATCCATACGATTAATGCCTCATCATATTTCCACCTCCTTGGCTCATTTCTAATCCTCCTTGGCTCCAAGGAGAAAAACACAACGTATTAACATAAGGCATAATCCCACTCGAGGAAACATCCCTGTAAATCTTCTCTGCACCCTTTCTATGGCTTCCAAATCCTTACCGTAGTGTGGAGACGGGAAGTGAGCACAGTACTCAAGTGAGATCTGGTCAGGGTCATATATAGCAGCAACATCACCTGTCGGGTCTAAATTGTATTCCATGATTGACGAAGGAAAATACACCATACGCCTTCACAACCACAGCGTCAACCTGCGCAGCGGCTTTGAGAGTTCTATGGACTCGGATCCCAAGATGTCACCACTCCTCCATACTCCCAACCACCACTAACATCAATTCCACTTACTAACCCATCGCTCCACTTCGTAATCCAGGTGACTTAAAAACAACAACAACAACAACAAAAAACAAAACACGGACAGTAAGGTTCCCAGAACAGATCCCTGAGGTACACCACTGGTCACCGACATACAAGCACAAAATGAACCGTCCACACCCACTCTTTGTCTTCTGTGGGTAAGCCAGTTCTGGATCCAAAATGCAATGTCGCCTTGTATCCCATGCCTCTTTCCTTCCTCAATAAGTCATGCATGGAGAACCTTAACAAATGATTTGCTGAAATCCATATACACTACATCTATTGTTCTTCCTTCATCAACGTGTTCAGTCACATCCTCAGAAGAATCAATTAGTCTCGTTCTGTACAACTTGCCCTTGACAAAGCCATTCTGAGTATTCCTAATCATATCAAACCACTCAAAAAGTTCACAAATACAGCCTCTCAGGATATTCTCCATCAACTTACCAACCTGTGGTGTACGACTCACTAGTCTATAATTTCCTGGGCTATATCTTCTCCCTTTCTTGAATAAAGGAACAACATCCGCAACCCTCCAATCCTCCAGGAACTCTCCCGTCCCCACTGATGATTCAAAGAACATCGCCAGATGCTCAGTAATCTCCTCCCTCGCCTCTCATGGTAGACTGGTTTTACATCTCATCCGGTCCCAGTGACTTTTCCACATGCTCAAGCTTTTAAGTCTGCTGCAAGTTACCACTACTATCACCAAGATCCTCTTCCATAGGGAATACTGAAGCAACGTATACATTAAGTACCTTTCTTATTTCCTCTGGTTCCATACACACTTTCCAACTGTCACACTTGATGAGTCCAATTCCTTCACGTCTTCCCCTCTTGCTCTTCACACTCTTGTAGAATGTCTTGATTTCTTCCTTAATCCTGCCCGCCAACACCTTCACATGGCCCTCTCCGGCTCTCCTAATTTCCTTATTAAGCACCTTCCTGTTAGCCTTATAAGCTTCGAGATCTCTAACATAACCAAACTTTATGAACCCCTTTAGTAAGCTTTTCTTTTCTTGTTGACAGAAATTTGTCTCTCTCGATCACTTCCGACCGAGAGTAGAAGACCTTTGGGAACAAGTGGAACAGAAGCGGGTTCCGATATCGTCTATTTGTCCATGAGTTGCATTCACACGTTGAATCCAGGGTAACCGCGAATTTACTTCTTAAGGACAGAGAGAGAGAGAGAGAGAGAGAGAGAGAGAGAGAGAGAGAGAGAGAGAGAGAGAGAGAGAGGAGAGAGAGAGAGAGAGAGAGAGAGAGAGAGAGAGAGAGAGAGAGAGAGAGAGAGAGAGGGGGGGGGGTTCAACCCACTTGAACCCCATTCTCAAGGGAGAGACAGAGATGCGAAAGAGAGACAGAGAGAGGGGGAGAGACAGAGGGAGACGTTGAGGAGAGAGATGGGCAGTCAGAGCGAGAGATAGAGAGAGATAGGATTACTCAGTCTGTGTTCTGGGCTGTGCGTCTTGGGTCGATGTGGTGGTCATCACATCTATTGTCTGACTCGCCAGACTAAGCTTCTGGAAGTTTATGAGGATCTATCTATGAAAATGGACAAGTGGAGTCAGTGGATGTCGTGTACCTGGACTTTCAGTTAGCCTTTGATAAGGTCCCACTCAGGAGATTATTGGGCAAAATTAGAGCACATGGTATTGGGGGTAGAGTACAGAAATCGATAGAAAATTGTTTTGCTGCCAGAAAACAAAGAGTCGGGTTTAACGGGTCATTTTCAGAACGGCAGACAGTGACTAGTGGGGTACCGCAAGGCTCAGTGTTGGGACCGCATCTATTTACAATATACGTTAATGATTCAGATAAAGGGATTAAAAGTAGCATTAGTAAATTTGCCGATGACACAAAGCTGGGTGGCAGTGTGAAATATGAGGAGGATGTAAGGAGAATGCAGGGTGATTTGGACAGGTTGGGTGAGTGGCCTGATGTATGGCAGATGCAGTTTAATGTGGATAAATGTGAGGTTATCCACTTTGGTGACAAGAGCAGGAAGGCAAATTACTATCTCAATGGTGTCAAGTTAGGAAAAAGGGAAGTACAACGAGATCTAGGTGTTCTTGTACATCAGTCAATGAAAGCAAGCATGCAGGTACAACAGGCAGCGAAGAAAGCTAATGGCATGCTGGCCTTTATAACAAGGGGAGTTGAGTATAGGAGCAAAGAGGTCTTTCTGCAGTTGCACAGAGCCCTTGTGAGACCACATCTAGCGTACTCTTTGTTCAGTTTTGGTCTCCAAATTTGAGAAAGGACATTCTTCCTATTGAGTGAGTGCAACAGAGCTTCACGAGGTTGATTCACGGGATTGCGGGACAGTCGGGTGATGAATGATTGGAGCAACTGGACTTGTATACGTTGGAATTTAGAAGGATGAGAGGGGATCTGATTGAAACGTATATGATTATTCAGGGATTGGTCACGCTAGAGGCAGGAAACATTTTCCCGATGATGGGGGAGTGCAGAACCAAAGGCCACATTTTAAGGAGTAGCAGATTTAGAACGGAGTTCAGGAAAAAAAAATCACCCAGTGTGTTGTGGATCTATGGAATGCTGTGCCTCAGAAGGCAGTGAAGGCCAATTCAGTTAATGCTTTCAAGAAAGAGTTAGGTAGAGCTCTTAATGATAGCGCCGTCACGGGATATTGGGATAGCGCCGTCACGGGATATTGGGAGAAGGCAGGAACAGAGTATTGATTGTGGATGTTCAGCCCTGATTACATTGAATGGCGGTGCTGCCTCGAAAAGACCAATGGCCCACTCCTGCATCTATTGTCTACTTCTAGAAGAATAGATTATAGGAGCAGGGGTGTGATGTTGAAGCTCTATAAGGCACTGGTAAGAACTCAGTTGGAGTGCTGTGTGCAGTTTTAGCCTCCTTATTTAAGAAAGGATTGCTGACGTTGGCGAGGGTTCAGGGAAATTTCACTAGAATGAGTCCGGGAATAAGAGGGTTACATATGAGGAACGTTTGCCCGCTCTTGCACTGTAATCCTTGGAATTTAGAAGAATGAGGGGGACCTCATTGAACCATTTCGAATGTTGAAAGGCATGGACAAAGTGGATCTTGCAAAGTTGTTTCCCATGGTGGGGGAGTCTATTACGAGAGGACATGACTGAAGTATTGAAAGGCGTCCATTCAGAACAGAGATGAGAAGAAATTCTATTAGCCAGAGGGTGTTGAATCTCTGGAATTTGATGTTACGGGCGGCAGTGGAGGCGGTCATTGGGTGTATTTAGGCAGAGATTGATAGGTATCTTGAGTAGCCAGGGCATCAACGGTTATGATGAGAATTCGGGAGAAGTAGGACTAAATAGGTGAATGGGTCAGCTCATGATAAAATAGCGGAGCAGACTAGAAGGGCCGAATGGCCGAGCTCTGCTCCTGAGTGTTATGGTCTTAAGTGTATCCAGCTGCAGCTTTAAAACTCCGCGTTGAGAGTTGGAAATGAAACTGGATGAACTCAGGGTCATTCGGGATGCCGAGGGTGTGATGGGAAGGACCTATTGGAGAAAGTTAAGCTGCAAAGTAATTCCAAAACATTCGAAAACACTTCACTCCGTATGCATAACACCCTCCCTCTGCAAAATCGCTCTAAACCCCGTCAAGCGTTCTCCCCTACACTCATTCCCGTCACCGTCACACTCTGTCTGCAATGCACCACTCCCGTCTCTGTCATCCATCACTCCGTTCCAAGCAATCTCGTCTCCCAAACCCATCTCCCGTGACCCAAACTCCCTCCTGCACACTTCGCCGTCTCCATCATTCCGTACGTACTCATACGTCCCATCCCAATCTCGGTGATACACACCTTGTGCTAAACGTTTCCCATATACGTCGTCTCTCCACTCTCCTCCCACTATGTGACACAGTTAATTGTGGGGGGTATTAGGGAGAGATCATAGTTGGTGTTACACCTCCCCCCGTTCCAATGGGCATCTGTCACCAGGATCTGAATCTCTCCACTACTCTGCATGCACGGGCCGGTCATGTGATTCCACACCACTTGCAACAGTGTTTGCAAACTCACCACCCTTTCCCTGGCCTCCTCTCTCCTCCCCTTCCTTCCTCTAACGGCAGCACACAGTCCGCTCACACACACACACCATCTCCGAGAGACACACGCAATTCGAGACTGCTGGAAAGCCGAAAGACTGGGTATTGGTGAGTAGGGGAACCGGAGGAGGGAGAGGGTTTCATACCTTTTCTGATTCTAGTAGAGTGTGCTGCGATGGTGTGGGAGGTACTTCATATGTCTAACCCAGAGAGTGAGATGGTATAATACTTAGAGAGATTCGCTGTTTCTCTGACCCCGGGAGTGTGTGACGGCTCGGCGTGGACTGAGCTTCACTCCTTGTAAGACCCCGGAGTGTGTGTTGGGACAATGTGGAGGGAGCTGCACTCTGTGTGTGACCCCAGCAGTGTGTAATAGACCGTCGTTGTGGAGGGAGCGTTACTCAGTGTATTTTTCAAGGAGTGTGTGATGGGATAGTATGGAGGGATTCTTGCTCTGTCTGTGACTGCTAGTCAGTGGATTTCGGCGTATTAACAGACTCCAATAAGGGATAAGGAGCATGAAAATGGTAACTCACATATTCTGCTGTAAAAGATGCAATCTGAACACCCTTTCTGTGTCTCCATTCTCCGCCCTTTCCTTTCTCTTTTCTCAGCACACCATTCCTTCTCTATGATTCTTAAGTAAGTGAGTAAGCAGCATATATGTACAAATGAAAAGTGTATGTATGGGAAGGTGGTTTTGCAAAGTGAGGTCAGGGATTTAGCTATTAAAGTCCAGGACCACTGGATTGGAGAGTTGCTGAAATTGAGTTGCAGGGGGATGGGATTCAGAACTCCAGAGCAGAGCAGAGTCGATTTGGAGGCAGAAGTTGATACCGCAGAAATACTCAGATATCAAGAGTTTATGCATAATGGGACTGGTGCACTAAGCTCCATATATTTCAATGCAATAAATTATAAAAAAAGGCGTTTGATCTCAGGGAATGAACCTATGCAGCGAATTATAAAATTGTGGACATTGCTGAGAATTGGGTGTAGGAGGAGCAAGCAGGAGAGCACGATATCTCTGGTATCCCTATTTTAGTCGTGAGAAAGAGGAAGGAATTAAAGGAGGAGGAGTGACATTACTGGGCTGAGAAAATATTACCGAAGTCAACAGTCAGGACAGGCAAGAAAATTCGTCTAACTGAGGCTTTATGGGTGGTAATAACAAATAAGAATTGTATGGTAATGTTATAACATAGAACACGGAATAGAACAACTCAGTACAGGCAACTGAGCACACAATGCTGTGCCGACCCTTAAACCATGCCCCCCTTCATATAACCCCACACCTTAAATTCTGCCATTTCCCTGTCTAGTAGTCTCTTAAATTTCACTGGTGTATTTGCCTCCACCTGTAACTCAGGCAGTGCATTCCACGCACCAACCACTCTCTGAGTAAAAGCACCTTCCTCTAATATTCCCTTTGAAATTCCAAACCCTTACCTTAAAGCCATGTCCTTTTGTATTGAGCAGTGGTGTCCTGGGGAAGAGGCGCTGGCTGTCCCTCTATCTATTCCTCTTAATATATTGTATACCTCAATCATTTCTCCTCTCGTCCCCCTTCACTCCAAAGGGTAAAGCCCCAGTTCACTTAATCTCTGATCATAATGCATACCATCTAAACCAGGGAGCATCCTGGAAAATCTCCTCCGTACCCTAGCCAATGCTTCCACATCCTTTCTATAGTGAGTCAACAAGACTGTAGACAGTTCTCCATTTTTTTTGTTGCATTTCTTTGTTTTTTTTTTCCAAGGAAGGTGGGATCTTTATGACCATATAACCCTAATGCGAGGATAAAGCAGTGGATGTTGTCTATATGGACTTTAGTAAAACCTTTGACATAGATCCCTGAGGCACACCACTGGTCACCGGCCTCCAACCTGACAAACAGTTATCCACTACTACTCTCTGGCATCTCCCATCCAGCCACTGTTGAATGTATTTTACTACTTCAATATTAATACCTAACGATTGAACCTTCCTAACTAACCTTCCATGCGGATCCTTATCAAAGGCCTTACTGAAGTCCAAATAGACAACTTCCACTGCTTTACCCTAGTCAACCTTCCTCGTAACCTCTTCAAAAAATTCAATAAAATGTGTCAAACATGAGCAGCTTCCACGCAGAAATCCATGCTGACTATTCCTAATCAGACCCTGTTTATCCAGATAATTATATACACCATCTCTAAGAATACTTTCCATTAATTTACCCACCACTGACGTCAAAAGGACAGGCTTGCCCACAGAAGGCTTGTTGCAGAAGGGTCATATTCTGCATGGAGGTCGGATAGTGTGGAGAGCCGTCAGAGGTTACAGCGGGGTATCGATTGCATTTTGAGGAAATTACAAGTAGGCTAGAAAAGGGTGATGTAGTAGATGTTCTATACTTGGATTCTCAGAAGGCACATGAGGCTGCTAAACAAGATAGGAGCCTATGGAATTACGGGAAATTGTAGGGCATTGAAGAATTCAGTAGAACAGATTGATCTAGGAATATTGGTGCATAGTTCCCCGAAGGTAGAATCTCATGTGGATAGGGAGGTGAAGAAAACTTTTGGTATGCTGGCCTTTATAAATCGGAGCATTGATTATAGGTGTTGGAATGTAATGTTAAAATTGTACAAGGCATTTGTAAGGCCGAATTTGATGTATTGTGTACAGTTCTGGTCACCGAATTATAGGAAAGATGTCAGCAACATAGAGTTAGTACAGAGATTTACAACAATGTTACCTGGGTTTCAGCACATAAGTTATAGGGAAAGGCCGAACAAGTTAGGTCTTTATTCTTTAGAGCGTAGAATGTTGTGAAGGGGGGACTTGGTAGAGGTATTTACAATTATGAGAGGGAAAGATCAAGTTGACTTGGATAGGCTTTTTTCATTGAGAGTAGGGGATATTCAAACAAGAGGACATGATTTGAGAGTTCGGGGGCAAAAGTTTCAAGGTTACACGAGGACGAATTTCTTTACTCAGAGAGTGGTCGCTGGGTGGAATGATCTTCCAGTAGAAGTGGTAGAGGCAGATTCGATATTATCATTTAAAACAAAATTGAATAGGTATATCGACAGGAAAGGAATGGAGGCTTATGGGCTGAGTGCGGGCCACTGGGACTAGTTGTGCGTAAGCGACAGCACGGACTAGAAGGGCCTTGATGGCCTCTTTCTGTGCTGTGATTTTTGTATGGTTATCTGGTTAAATAAACGGGCAGAATATTATATAAATAAGGAGAAAATTCAAAATTCTGAGATTCAACAGGATTTGGGTGTCCTCATGAAGGATACCCTTAATGTTATCCTCCAGGTTGAGTCAGTGGTGAAGAAGGCAAAAGCAATGTTGGCATTTATTTCTTGAGGAATAGAGTATAGGAGCAAGGATGCGATGTTGAAGCTCTATAAGGCACTGTTAAGACCTCACTTGGAGTACTGTGTGCAGTTTGGGTATACTTATTTAAAAAAAGTTTGAGCTGACTTTGGAGTGGTTTCAGAGAAGCTTCACTACAGTGATTCCGGGAATGAAAGGGTTAACATATGAGGAACGTTTGGCCGCTCTTGGACTGTACTCCTTGGAGATTAAAAAAATAAGGGGGGGGGGGAAATGATAGAAACATTTCTAATGTTAAAAGGCATGGACAGAGTGGTGGTGGCAAAATTGTTTTCCATGTTGGGAAAGTCCAGTACGAAGAGGCATGAATTAAGGATTGAAGGGCCTCCCTTCAGAACAGAGATATTTTTTTTATATTCCAGAGGGTGGTGAATCTGTGGAATTTGATGCCACGGGCGGCAATGGATTTCAAGTAATTGGGTGTAATTAAGTCAGAGATTGATAGTCATCTAAATTCCCAGGGCATCAAATTATAAGGTGAGAATGCGGGGGAGTGGCACTAAATGAGATTAGCTCATGATAATTAGGCGGAGCAGACTCGATGGTCTGCTCCTTTGTCTTATGGTCTTTTGGATGTAAAACTGGGCTGAGAATTGGCGGATTGCGTTCCACCCAGGTAAGTGGGAGGTGGTTCATTTGTGTAGGTTAAGTAGAATGGCAGGATATATTACTAATGGTAAACCTTGCAGTGTGGACGATCAGAGGGATCTTGGAGTCCGAGTCCATCAGACACTCAGAGCTGCTGCGCAGTTTGACTCTGCGTTTAAGGTCCGATGCATTGGTAATCATCAACCGTGGAATTGAGTTCAACAGCGACAGGTAATGTTGCAGCCCGATAGCACACCGGTCAGACCCACTCCCCCCCACCCCCACCCCACCTTGGAGAACTGTGCTCAGTTCTCGTCAACACACAAGGATAATGGGGAACCTGTAGGAATGGTGCAGAGGAGCTTTACAAGGATTTGTGCATGGATTGGGGATCATGCCGTCTAGTAATAGTTTCAGTGAACTCGGAGTTCTCTCCTTGCAGCGACGGCGGATGTGAGGTGACCTGACAGAGGTGTATAAATGATGAGAGGCATTGTTCGTGTGGATAGTTAGAGACAACGCCACCAACATCATTCTCTTCGGCAAGGTTACTCACAGCTCCTTCTACATTCTCATACAAACCGCCACAAAGCAGAACGCAATCAAACTTCTCAGAGAGGTGTTCGCGGGTTCCACATCATCCTTCAATGTGGTCTGCAAACTGGACCTTGTCAAAAGCCTTGTTAAATTCCATGCAAGTTACATCTTCTATCCGTGCTTGATCTCCCTTCCCCGGTCAAATCAGACCGACTACTTTCCCTGCGTCTCACGCCATCTGGCACCTCCCTCCCCCTTCAATGTTCCACGCTCCCAATCTCCTCCTCTCTTTCCCTCTCTCACCACTCCAGTTCATGTCCGTCTCTCCCAATCTTCCATCTCCTTGGGTTTCTACCATCTGATATATTCTTAATGGACATGTCTGTGTTTATTGCACATAACAACTGAAAAACTAGCTCCTACACAATCAAATCAGCCGGTCATCTCTCCCTGTGTCCCACATCATTATTCCCGAAGGATTTACCCTGTTTTACAGAATTGGACTGTAATAGAATTTATCCCGGGATTAAACAGAAATAAAGACGCAAACCTCGGTGTACGGTTTACCGCTCAATAGGTGATCACGTTGCCTTACGACTCCACCAATGTCAAGTTATCTATTAAATGTATACAGTGAATTTTGGGCAACAGCCAACAGACAAAAATACTCAGTGAGCGATTTCAAGAAGCACTTGTTAGATATCATCTAGTTTACGAATGCTACCGGGAGGTGGACAAATTTAGAACTGCACGTCTACAGTCAGTTCCTCTTTTACCAAGACAGTGTGGGATTAAAGTGAACATTACCTCATTTTTGGTATGCAATGCTGCTAGCTTTTGTTAGCTCGCACAAGCAAGGCAGCGTCTGCAACTTATCCTGTGACCTTCGTGACCTCAGTCTTCAGCTAGTCCAGCTTGGCAAAATCATTTTTTTTTTCACATTCAAACAAAGTAACTTACCATGCGAACGTAGGATTTAGGAGCAGAATTAGACCATTTGTCTCATTTAGTCTGCTCCAGCATTTCAGCGTGCCTTATCTAATTTACTTCTCAGCCTCAATCCCATCCCCTCTTCCAGTATTCCTTCAAGCCCTGACCAATCAAGAACCTCGGCCATAAATATATACAAGAAGAAAGCTTTGGCCTCCAAGGCCGCCTGTGGCAAAGAAATCCACAAATTCACCACAGTCTGGCTAAATATATGTCTCCTTGTCCCCGTTCCAGAAGGACGCGCTGCTCTTCTAAGTATTTGTCCTCTGGTCTTCAACTCCCCCACTATAGAAAAAAATCCTCGCCACACCACCTCGATCAAGGCAGTTATATTTTCAATAGATTTCAATGGGATCGCTCTTCCTAAATTCCAATGGGTGCAGGCCTAGAGATTTCCAGCGCTTCTAATCTGGCGCCATTCAATCATGGAATCATTTTTGTGAACCTCGTTTGAACCGTCTCCACTTTGAGCACCATCTTTCTAAGATAAGAGGCCCAAAACTGTTCACAATACTCCAGGTGAGGCCTCACCAGTGCTTTATAAAGTCTCAGCAACGCACCTTTCCTTTTAAATTCGAGTCGAAATGCTGACATGCATTTGCCCTCCTCACCACAGACTCAACCTGAGAAAGTTACATCATCGGCACGATATTGTGGGCGGAGTGGCCGGGAACGTGCTGTAGATTTCTGTCTGCAACCTGCAAATTGTCCTTTAGGGAATCCCGCACAAGGGTTTTAATGTCCCCGTGAATCTCAGATTTGTTTTCTTTGTGTTTTCTCTCCATTTAGAAAATATTCAACTCTTCAATTTTCTCCCAAAGAGCATGACCATACATCTTTTAACGCAGCAGTACATCTGCCATTTCTTTGCCCTGTCTAAGCCCTTCTGCAGCCTGTCTACTTCCTCAAAACTACGTGCCTCTCCACTTATCCTCATACCGTCTGGAAACTGTGGAGCCATGTTCATGGAGCTACAAACACGGACCGTAAGATCCCTCTGCTCATCGGCACTGTCTTGTCTTTAATAGTGTGCTTTATCTTTCTATTTGCCCGGGTTGAACCCATCTGCCATTTCACCAAACATATCTGCAAGGGATTTCAACAGAGCAGCAATTCTTTTCGTTTCTAGGAAAAGATGAGGAAGTTGCAGGACCTGTGTATTCCAAAAATGAAGAAGTTATCAGTAGTCAAGAAGTATTCGATTTTGGCTGAAAAGGGAACTCAAAACTCTTGTAAAAGCTAAAGAAGGGGCTTACTAGAAAATAATAATGCAATCACCGGTTCGGCTCGCTTCTTCATCCGGGTGATGGTAGCCCCCGGCCCGAGAAACTTACGAAATCTCGTTTGGGTGGACGTTGTACTATGTTTACAAACAGTACACGATATGAGAGTAAACGATTCAGCTTTATAATTTGTCCATATGGTTTGTAAAGCAACATGTAAAAGGGGCATATTCTCATGAAACAGTCTAATGTGCAAACGTTGGAGCTCACAGTGTCGTCCATTTGTTCCCGTCGACCTTTTGCGAGCTTAGCCGACCCCCGGATCCACGCTCTTCAGACCACTCCGTCCACAGGTCCTAGAAACATAGAAACACATAATTCCTACAGCACAATAGAGGCCCTTCAGCCCACAAACTCTGTGATCATGTCCTTATCTTTGAAATTCCCTAGGGTAACCCATTGCCCTCTATTTGTCCCTGAGCTACATTTAGCTGTCTACGAGACTGTTAAAAGAGGCTGTCGTACCGGCCTCCACCAACAGCCGGAAGAGCATTCCGCGTACTCAGCACTCTCTCCGGACAAAAAAAACATACCCATGAATTCCCCTCTGTACCTACTGCCAAGCACCTGGGCTCTCTGGAGCTTTCAATTTCAGCCCTGGGAAAAACCCTCTGACTATCCACAAGATCAAAGCCTCTCATCATCTGATACACCTTATCATGTCGTCACTCATCCTCCGTCGCTCCAAGCAAAAATGGCCTAGTTCACTCAACCGATTATCATAAGGCATGCTCCCGAAACCAGGGAGCATCCTTGCAAATATCTTCTGCATCCTTTCCATCGTTTCCACATCCTTCCCTTAGTGAGGCGACCAGATCTGAACACAGTCCTCCAGGTAGCGTCTGACCAGGATCCTATAAATTTGCAAAATTGCCTCTCTGCTTATATACTCACTCTCACGATTTATGAAGGCCAATACACTGTATGCTTTCTTAATCACGGAGACAACCTGTGCAGCTGCTTTGAGTGTCCTATGGACTCGAACCCAAAGATCTCTCTGTTCCACCACACAGCCAAGAGTCTGACCATTAATACTATATTCTGTCATCACATTTGACCTACAAAAGTAAAACCTTGACGCTTACCCGAGCTGAATTCCATCTGGCACTTCTCAGCCCAGATGTGCATCCTATGAATGTCCCGCTGTAAGCTCTGACAGACCTAATAATTGTGGGGATCTACAACACCCCGAACCTTTGTATCATCCGCAAATTTAAGAACCACAGCTCCAGATCTCCATCCAAATCATTCATGCAATCACGTACAGTTGAGGTCCAAGAGCGGATCGCTGAGGAACTCCACTGTTCACAGGCTCCCATGCAGAATATGACACGACTGAAACCTCTCTTTGCCTTCTGTGGGCAAGCCAGTTCTGGAACCACAAAGCAATGTCTCCGTGGGCCACGTGTCTCCTTTCACGGGATACTCTATCAAATGCTGGGTGAAATCAAAATGCACTACAACTACTGCACTACCTTCATCAATTCGTTCAGTCCCATCCTCGAAAAAAAATCAGGCTGGTAGGGCACGACCCGCCTTTGACAAATCCATGCTGACTATTACCAATCATATTATGCCTCTTCAAATGTTCTTAAATCCTGCCACTCAGGATCTTCTCCATCAACTTACTGACCAGTACAGTAAGACTCAAAGGTCTATAATTTTCTTTTCTATCTCTACTCCCTTTCTTGAATCAGGGAACAACATCCTCAACCTTCCTTTCATCCGGAATCTATACCATCCTCATTGATGATTCAAACATCATCGCCAGTGGCTCAGCATTCTCAACCGTCGGTTCGCACAGTAGTCTGGTCTTCCTTTCACCGCGTCCTTTGCAGATTGATGCTTTAACAAAGCTCCAGCATATCATCTTTATTAATATCTACATGCTCAAGCATTTCAGCCCGCTCTGTTATCCTTAAAATCGCCAGAATCCTTTATCCAAGTGAATACAGAGGCCAAGTATTCATTATGTGCTTCTGCTCTCTTGTCCTGTTCCATACACACTTTTCCACTGTCACATTCGTTTCGTCCTAAACCGTCAAGTCTTATCCAATTGTTCTTCACATACCTCCGGAGTGACCTGCAGTTTACCTTAATCCTGTACTGCAAGGCCTTATTATGGCCCATTCTGGCTCTCCTAATTTCTTTATTAGGCTCCTCCTGCTAGTTTTATAATCTTCTAGATCTCTGTCATCAACTAGTATTTTGAGCCTTTCGTAAGGCCTTCTTTTATTCTTGACTAGATTTACAACAACCTTTGTACACCACGGTTCCTGTACCCGACCAGCTTTTCCCGTTCACAATGGAACATACCTATGCAGAATTGCGCGTAAACGTGCTCTGAACATTTGTCACAATTCTTTCGAACATTTCTGAGAGCAATTAATCACAATTGAGCCATAACCACAGTGAATGGCGTTGCTGGCTCGAAGGGCCGAATGTCCTACTTCTGCGCCTGTTGACTATTGTCTGTTGTCAACTTATGCTTCCAACTTCCTGCCTGATGGTCTCATATTTCGCCCTACTCTAATTAAAACGCTTTGCTAACTTATCTGTCCCCATCCTTCTCCAATGCTAAGATAAAGTAGGTATTGTGTGATTAATGTCTCCTTTGGAGATATGATGTTGTGGCCATTACAGAGACTTCGATGGATCAGGGACAGGAAAAGTTTCTTCAAGTGCCGAGTTTCAGATATGTCAGAAAGTACAGGGAGGGAGGTTAAAAAGAGCTGTGGGCGTGGCACTGTTGATCAGTGATACTGTCAGGGCTGCAGAAAAGGTGGACCCCGTGAGGGCTTTTTCTACGGAGTCTCTGTGGATGCAGGTTAGGAATAGCAAAGGGGTCAATAACTTAACCCGCTGTTTTTTTTTTTTAGACCGCCCAATAGTAACAGGGATATAGAGGATCAAATAGAGAAACAGATCCTGGAAAGGTGTAGCAATAACAAAGATGTCGTGATGGGAGATTTTAATTACACAAATATCAATCGGCATCTCCACAGAGCAAGGGATTTAGATGAGATGAAGTTTGCTAGGTGTGTTCAGGAAGTTTTCTGAACACAATATGTATATAATCCCACAAAAGGAAAGGTAGCATTCAGTTGGTATTGGGAAATAAACCGGGTCACGTGTCACAATTCTCAGTCAGAGAGATTTTTGGAGATAGTGATCAGAGTGCTATCTCCTTTACAATAGCATTGGAGAGAGATGACAACAGACAAGTTAGAAACGCTTGTTGTTGGAGTAAGATGAAGTATCAGGCTATCGGATAGGAACCTGCAAGATTAAATTCGAAACAGATGTTCTCAGGGAAAAAAGCATTGCCGAAATGTGCCAAATATTCAGAGGATATTTGTGTGGAGTTCTGCATAGGTTCGTTCCAATGTGACGAGGAAGTTATGGTAGGTACAGGAACCGTGGTATATAAAGGCTGCACTAAATCTAGTCAAAAATCAAAGGAAAGTTTAGAAAAGTTTGAGAGAGATAGGTAATTTTAGAGATCTGGAAGATTTTAAGACTAACAGGAAGGAGTTTAAGAAGAAAATTAGGAGAGCCAGAAGGGGCCATGGCCCTTCTTGGCGGCCGGATTAAGGTAAACCCCGAGGCTTTCCTCAAGTATGTGCAGAGTAACAGGATAAGACGCGAAAGAATAGTTCCGATCAAGTGTGACAGCCGGAAAATGTGTTTGGAACCAAAGGAAATAGCAGAAACTTAAAGAATATTTTGCTTCAAGTATTTACAATGGGAAAGGATCTTGGTGATAGTAGCGATAAATTGCATCATGTTGATATTAAGAAAGGGTGTGGGCTGGAGCTTTTGGAAAGCATCAAGTTGGTAAATTGCCGGGACCGGGTGAGATGTACACAAGGATACTGTGGAGGCAAGGGAAGAGATTACTGAGCCTCTGGCGATGATCGTTGCATCATGAAGGGGGAAGGAAAAGGATTGGAGGTTTGCGGATTTGCTCCTTTATTCCAAAGTGTTCGAGATAGCGCAGGGAATTATAAACCAGTGAGTCTTAACTCAGTGGTCAGTAAATGCATGGAGAAGATCCTGCGAGGCAGGATTTATGAACATTTGGAGAGGTTTAATATGATTGGGAATAGTCAGCATGGTTTTGTCAAGGGAAGGCCGTGCCTTACAAGCCTGATTGAATTTTTTTGGGGATGTGTCTAAACACATTGATGAAGGAAGAGCTGCAGATGTAGTGTACATGAATTTCAGCAAGGAATTTGATAGGATTTCCCTGCAAGTATTATTGAGAAAGTAAGGAAGCATGGGATCCAAGGACGAAGGATAAGTGAAGGAATAAACGAGTTGGATGAGGAAATATGTGGGAAGAAGAGGAAATAAAGCGGTTATGTTCGGATAAAGAAAGAAGATGTAGAGAAGAGAGGAAGTGGAGAGGGAAAGTGCGTAATAGCGAAGTCGTTGAGGTGGGGCAGGTGAGTGGGGCAGAAGGAGACATTGCCATGCGAGGATGGGAGGAAGAGAGTGATTGAGGAAAACGAAAGGAAGAGGAAGACTGGGACATGGAAGCAGGACGGTGTGGTGGGAGAGAACGGGAAGCTCGGAGACTGGATGGGAGGAAGGACACTCTCCCGTCTGTGCATCTGTGAGTGTGTAAGCACATTTGCTTGTCAGGGCGACAGGAGTGTTGCGCGTGTAGAGAAGAAAAAGAGAGGGGCAGATGGGGAAGTTACTGGAATAAGATAATGGGGAAGATGAGACAGTGGGCGAGAGGAGGTAGTTAAAAGAGCAAAGGTTGATGAGGGGAGGAAAGGATAGAAAGAGAATGGTGGGAGAGAAAGGGAGAACGAAAAGGGGAGAGTCAGAGGGCCTATGGAGGGAAGGAGTTCCGAGGTGAGCTGTACACCTCACTCGGAGGGAGGGGGTTCACTCACATTGGGTATTGGGTGGTTCTCCTGCTGCCCTGTTTTCTCGCAGACAGGGAGGCCGTAGCGCCGGTCATGAGCAGGGCCGGGGGAGTGTCCCATCCGTAAAACAGGAAGAATCGGTCCCCGGATATATGAGGCTCTATATGAGTGAGAAAATTCCTCGTATGTTCCCTCCTTCCTCATTCCTGCCGTCCGACTCAACTCACCTCCACCAAATCATTTCCTTTCTCTGTTCCGACTTCGATTCCATATTCCCTCAGTCCTCCCAGAATCCCTCTTCTATCTCCAGCGCAATCTACATCCTTCATCTCCTCCTCACCTCTTCTTTGTTCCATCCTGATCTCACACTCTTTCCTCCGTTCACCGACCCTCTCTCTTCAATCACTCTCCAACTCTCGGCCTTCAGTTCTCCAAGTCTCACCATCTCCACTCATTTTCTACCAACTTCATCACTCCTTCTTCCCTGCTCTCTTCACATGCCCCTTTTCTCCCTCCCTTCTCCCCAGTCTGTCCATTGTCACCCAGCTCTCTATCTCTTCCCGACCCCAGTCCTCCCCTCTTTCTCCCCACTCTCATCAGCGCTTCATCCGGCCTTGCTTGTTACCGGTCTAACCCACTTGTTAACACAGGCTTCCTCTGGCAACGGTTGCTTCCCCTATCTGAACTCAGAGACGCAGAGACCCCTCGGCAGAATGGACCAGAACGTGAGCTACATGACTGTGAATATGGGAAAAAAACGACTCACTGTCTCCTTCCCGAGGTGAGTGTGGCAGAAAGACAGGCGACTGATGTGTCCTGCAGCTTATCCTGGTGTGTGTGATCGGACGGTGGAGGGAGTTTCACATTACGTCCCGGGAATGTGTGATGAGTGACTGTGCAGGGAGTTTCACTCTGTGTCTGACCCCGGCAGTGTGTGATGGGACGGTGTGGAGGGAGATTCACTCTGTGTCTGACCCCGGGAGTGTGTGATGGGACGGTGTGGAGGGAGCATCACTCTGTGTCTGACCCCGGCAGCGTGTGATGAGTGAGTGTGGAGGGAGTTTCACTCTATGACTGACCCCAGGAATATGTGATGGGACGGTGTGGAACAACCATCACTCTGTGTCTGCCACCGGGAGTGTGTGATGAGTGACTGTGCAGGGAGTTTCACTCTGTGACTGACCCCGGGAGTGTGTGATGTGACGGTGTAGAGGGAGCCTCTTTCTGTCTCTGACCCTCTCTGCTCTGTGTCCAGCTGAACCTGATGTGCTGTACGCGGAAGTTAATTTCAAGACCCTCTCGGCGCCCCGCGTCCGGACAGATCGAGGTCAGTTTCTTTTTAGTTGATTTTACACTGTTTAGCTGATACGGCCAATCCTGTCGAGGGATCTCAGTGCAAACTTTCTGGATAATTGCCTGTTTGAGCATAAGACGGAAGGAACGCGTGGGAGAGAGACGATGGGGGTGTGGTGTGAACTTTGTGGGAGGGACGGTGCAGAGGGTGCTGTGAGGAGTGAGCAACCTTGGAGGGGCGGTGTAGAAGGAGCGCCGTGTGATGGTTTGAGGAGAGTGTGCTGTGAGAAGGGTCGGTGAGGGAGAGATAGCATGGGATGTGCCGTGTGGAGGAAGGAGCGATGAGGAGCGAGCGCTGAGGGGTGGGTTTGCGGAGATCAGTGAGCACCGTGTCCGTGTGGTGAGGAAGGTACGCGGTATAAATCCATAATTGCTTTCACACTTTTTCGTAACCACATTCTCTTTTCCTTCTTTCAAATTCTCCCCCGTTCCTCACCACCTGACGCCCTCACCACTCTCTGTCTCTCCCCTACTTCCTCTCCCCGTTATCCCCACTGTCACTCAATGTCCCGTTCTCTTCGCCCTCTCTCATTGTCCCCTCTCCCTCCCGTCTCTCCTCTATCACAGTCACCGTCTCTACCACTCCCCGTCTCCCCCCGCGCTCTTTCCCACTCTCTCCGCTCCGTCTCATCTTTCCCCGCCTGCCCCTCCCGGTCTTCCAACCCCGCTTTGTCCCTAAATTTTCCCCTCAATCCCGTCACGCCCTCTACTCCTTGCTCTCTCCCCTTGCTCTTCTCTCTCTCTCTCAAATTTTCTTCTTTTCACTTCCCCATCTCTCTACCACTTTTCTCCTCCCCTCACTCTCACTTCTCAATCGCCCTCTCTCACATCTTTCCATGTCTTCTCACTTTTCGACTCTCTCTCCTGTCCCTCCCCTCTATCTCCGTCTCTCACCCCGTTATCCCTCCCCATTCTTTCTCTTACATCTTCCCGCCCATCGCCTCTGTCGCTACCTCCCTCACTCTGCCGATCGCTCCCATCTGCTGCCTCCCTGCGTCTCTCCTCTCTCTACCCCTGTCCCTGACTCTCATATTCTCTGTCCTTCTCTCTCCCTCACGCCTCCCTCTCTGCTCTTCTCGACACCCTCCTCTATTCTCTGCCGCTCTCAATCTCTTCCTAATCTGCCTGTCCGACTCTTTCTTCCAGACGGTCTGAACTCCACATACTCAGAGCTGAACTTTCGGAAAGAGGAAACTCGCATCGATGACTTTGAAGATTCTCCCATTTCCTCGGGCCACGGCGGTCTTCCAACCACCACACCACCAGGTCAGAGTTCACAGTGATTACGTCATTATGGATGGGTCACTTGTCATTTCCCCAAGTGTCCAAGTTTCTAATGCATATTCCCTCGAACACTTCATGTGTCAGCTCGTCCCATAGGCTGACCACAATCTGGGTAATAAAAGGTTGTTAGTCGTCTCCCCAGTTACATCACTTTCTCCCCCTCTCACCTTAGACGTGCGCTCTGGTCCTCGGTTCTCCAAGTCTACGGAAAATATCTGTACGCACTCACCGCTCTTGGTTTCACACGTCTCTCTAAGGTCACCCCTACACTCCAAGGAATAAAGTCCCAACCTGCCCCACCTCTATCCGTAAGTTAGTCCCTGGAGTCCGGCAACAACCTCGTTCTGCTTCTTCTGTTTGCTCGACTCACACTCCCTAATCGTCCCACCGCTACCACTGCTGTCTCTGCCGCTCTCCTACCGGAATCTCGTCCCCTACTCGGTTCCCGACTCTCCCCAACCACTCTCCTATAAATCTTTCGCCACCTATGACCTTCTTTCTCCCCATCTCCACAGTCTTCCTCCTCCGCCCCACTCTCCATCCCTGTCTCCTCCCCTATTCCCCCCTCCCTTCCTCTTTCCCCTCTCTCGTCCCTGTCTATCTCCTTCAAATCTAACAGACCTTTCCTCCCTCATCTGTTTCCGTCCACGCCATTGACTCTCACCTCAATCATGTGCCCTCTGTTCCCCGATACCCCGGACCTGAGGAACGTCTGTGTTCGTTCACCTTCCTGCGCCCCTTGTGGTTTTATACAACTCTGTAAGGTCGCCCCTGAGTTCCAAGGAATAAAGTCCGGAACAGTCCGACCATTCTCCATAACTCACTCCCCCCGAGTCCCACATCCCCGTAACCCTACCAGCACCGTGGCCTTTCCTAAATCAGGGCGAACAGTATTGAACAAGAGGGCGTCTTGTACCTCTTGTACCATCTGAGACCTTGTTAATGTCTCGGTAGATTACATCTACTCCATGTACCTGATCAGTCCTTCCGATTTAAATTAGCCAGACAACTCTCTCTGGATCTCAGTCATTCTAATATCTCTCCCCCTCCTGCATCTTCCACCCTCCCTACTTCCCCCTTCTTCCCTCTCTCTTTCATCAGTCAATTCTTTCTCCATTTCTCCCTACCTTCCTCTCTTCCATCTCCCAGAGTGATCTACCAACGGGGATCTTGTGACTGTACTTGTTAAAGTCATTGTACATTTTAAAATCATTCTTCGCATTCACCACTCTCTGTGTAAAAAAACTTACCCCTTACATCTCCTATCTACCTACTTCCAAGCAGCTTAAATCTATGCCCTCTCGTTCTAACTATTTCCGCCCGGAGGGAAAAGCCTACACGATCTACACGATTAATGCCTCTCTCCATCTTGTACACCCCTGTCAGGTCACCTCTCATCCTCCGTCGCTCCAAGGAGAAAAGGCCGAGTTCACTCAAGCTATTCTCATAAGGCATTCTCCCCAATCCAGGCAACATCCATGCAAATCTTCTCTACACTATGTCTATGGTTTCCATGTCCTTCTTGCCGTGAGAAACAAAGGAACATAGAAAAACAAGAGCACAAAGTTGAGCTGAACAAGACCCTTTCCCAAATACTCTTAAAAGTCCCTATTTGTATCCGCCTCCACCACCATTCCCGGCAGCCAATTCCACGCACTCACCACTCTCTGCTTAACTTAATAAACTTAACCCTAAAATGTTCTCTGTACTGTTCACCAGCACCTTAAACTCGTGTCCCCTTGTGTCAACCATTTCATCCCGGGAAAAAAAGAAAACAATCTTCTAACTTACCACACGATCAATGCCTCTCATCACCTAATACACCTCTAACTGGTCACCTCTCATCCCCCGTCGCTCCAAGGAGAAAAGAAAGACTTCACTCTAACTATTTTAATAAAGCACGCTCCCCAATCCGGAAAACTTCCTTTCTAAATATTCTTTACATCATTTCTATGGCTCCCACATCCTTCACGCAGTGAGGCGATCAGAGCTGAGTACAGTACTCGATGTGGAGTCTAACCAGAATCCTGTATAGCTGGGACATTACCTCTTGGCTCCTAAATACAAGTCCCCGATTGATGACGCCCAATGCACCTTACCCCTGTTTAACCACAGAGTCAATCTACGTAGCAGCTTTGACAGTCCTATGGACTCGGATCCCAAGATATGTCTGTGCCTCCACACTGCCAAGAATCTTTCTGAATACTATATTCATGGCCCTTTCTGACTCTCCTAATTTCATTTTTAAGCTCCTTCCAGCTCGCCTTATAATCATCTAGATTCATATCATTACCTAGTTTCTGAAAATTTCGTACAGACCTCTCTTCTTCTGACGTGATTTACAACAGCCTTTGTACATACACCATGGTCTCTGTACCCTACCATTATTTCCATGTCTCAGTGAATCGTACCTACTGAAAAACTCACGCATGTATAACCCCTTAACATTGCCACATTTGTTGCTTTCATTTCCCTGCGAACATGTGTTTCCAATTCAAACTTCTGAAATCCAGCCTGATAGTCTGTAGCCTGATATTAGTCATTACTCGAATTAAAAGTTTCTGTGCCTATCCCTCTCCAGTGCTATGGTAAATGAGATAGAATTGTGATCGGTATCTTCAAAATACTCTCCCACTGAGAGATCTGACACCTGGCCTGGTTCATTTCCCAATACAAGATCAAGTACAGCCTCTCCTCATGTAGGATTTTCTACATATTGTGTCAAGAATCATTCCTGAACAAAGCTCACAAATTCTACCCCATCTAAGCACCCTCACTCTAGGA
>NW_026780853.1:0-95672 GCF_030144855.1 Hypanus sabinus
TTCTCCCCAAATCTTGTAAGTTTGGTGTCGAGAAGTATTGGTCGTCAGCTCTTTCATTCTCGACTTCATCGCGGAGTTGCGAGGGTAAGTTGTCTTCCTCGTATGGGTGTGATGCAATCCGGCCTCCCTGAGGCTCCTCATGACATGGGATGTTATCGAATACGTATGGAGAGGAAGACGAGCCCTCCTGTCTATTTGAGATCGGACATAGTCGCTTGTGCGTTCCAATCTGGTCCTTTCTGAAGTAGATCTTACTTCGGCCAGATCATGCGTTCCTTCAGCTTTTTCTATGTACTCTGCTTCCACCTTGGCAGCTTCTTCTTCTCCATCTAGCTGCAGGACTTCCCAACTCTGCCGATATCCTTGTCATTTCCAACTGGATTTCGGCTTCTCTGGTGGCCGCTTCCATTTCTCTGGCAGCCTTTTCCTTCTGGATTTCGGCTTCTTTGGCAGCCGCTTCCATTTTCAACTTTGCTACTCGCTTGGCGTAGTCTACCCGCACATGGGTGGCGTCTGCTTTAGCTCTTGCCTGGGCGGCCTTACTTGATGATGCCCTACTGCCCTTGTCGCTGGGCGGCATCGACTTGATGCTGGATCGAGATGACATTGCAGCACTTGAAACACCTGATAATGCCGCTTTTTCACTGTAGCGTTCTCGCTCGGGGTGTAATTGAAACGCCGAATTAACGCCGAGATAAGCCGTAGTCAATCAGAACAAGGTCGCAGTAAGATTAACCATTTACTGTTCACTCTTCACATGAACATATGGTGAAAACTGTTGATAAAACAATACAAGATTGATACAGTATTTGTTCCCTTCTTGATATCACATTTACATTGTAAATACTTCTAAAAGTAACTATAAATACATTACATTAAAGTGCAGCATACAGGCAGAATTTACCTACGCCATTGACTACTTTAAATACACTTTAATGCAAACTATCCGCAACTCATTAACTAACGAAAACATAAACATTATCGACCGTCGTTACTTTTAACAGGATCGGCGTTAACATTTTAATTCAACATATCGATTATCTATTAACTTACAGCGTTGCTCTCACTGTGATTTCTAATTATTGCAAACAACCTCTGCTCGGGTCTGCCTCGTGCGAGCCCCGCCTTCGCGTCGATCTCAAACCGGTATTTTCCCACAAGACGCGGCGAAACCGGATGTGACGTCGTCGCATGCCGATATATTTTACAGGCAATGAATATACTTTAAACACTTTTAATTCTAACTAGAAAATACTAACAAATGAATTACTAAGCGAAAATATTATAAACTAAATAACTGCCATAAAGGCAACACAGTAACTATAACTCTTCCCTCCTACACGGACCATAACCCGTCCTTTAACACCCACCTCTCTAAGTGCGTTTTGAACGTCGCAGTTGCACAAACCTCTACCACTCTGTTCCAAAACCACCAAACAGTGTAAAAAAATCTTAACTTGACATCTCCCCTAAACTCTTCTCCACTCTCCTTGCCGCTACCTGCAAGGAGTTTGTACGTTCTCCTCATCTCCACGTGGATAATCTGATAGACTATTTTAGTAGATCTCCCCCATCTCCTCTACCAATTACCGTTCCCCCCGTCACCGCACCGTCTGCATTTAAACCGCTTTTTATAATATTTTATATTAGCAATGCATTTTATTCCATATCTGTACTTTAACCTGTAACTTTATTTTAAACATTCTTTATTCTTCATCATTGCTGAATGTTGGGCTATTTATCGTGTGTTTTTCCTTGTTGACGAGCACCCCACAGCAAATTCCCTATACAGTAATGTGAACAAGTATTAGTCACATATATATAGCTCCGGAGTCTAAGATTTTGATATGGGTCTCTCTTGTGGACTGAGAGCGGAAAGGGGGCAGGGAGAGTTTAAATCACGTTTGGGAAAGGAGGAAGGGAGAGGTGAGGGAGCGGGAAGCACCCATGATTCATTTTATGATGATCAATAAACCAATTGTTTTGCAATAAAATGACCTGCCTGGAGTCTCAGTGCTGGGTGTCTCTGCCCCTCCGCCACACCCACCCGCCCCGGCTCTCCTTTTCTGCTAACTGTTCCACACTTCCTCCCACGGCGTTACACCCACCATTCCCAAGTTCCTTCATTTTCAATCCTTCTATTCCCAACCATAGGGTCAGCCTGACCCCTCCATTATTTGCCACAAATACAGCTACACCCCGCTCTCAGTGATAACCTAACATCCTTCTGGAGCTTTGAGAAATTTATACGGTTAATATCACGTTTGTTTCCACTGATATTGATGTCGTCATCTGGGCTGGAAACAGTTAAATGAGTGTGTTTTTTCAGTGACTGTAATTAATGACGGTCTTTCTGGAAACCGGTGACGTTTGAGACTTCTTCCTTCCCTCCTGTTCATCAGCAAATATGGCTCCTTTACTTCCACAATTCTGTGAGGTCATTTCCATCGGCACTGAAGGGACAACGGCGCCACCCTGAGGTAGAGTGTGGTATTACACGTAAAATGTCTAGCTCGTTTTGCATTCTCGCTGCTGTTGTGGTACTTGTTGTATCAATGGTATAAACCACTCATTTGGTCCTCTGCACATTCAAACTGAGATGTAGCTATTTATTTTTTTGCCCTGATACAATATTGACTCCTGAAGACATATTACTTTAAGCTGACGTTCTGGGTAAGATACATCTCATTCTACTTTTAAGAGACGTACAATCTCACTTTTATCGCAACTCCCTCCTGCATTGATGTCAGTTTCGTTTTCATCTCCATTGAGTTATTTATTCAGAGATACAGCACAGTAACAGCCAATGAGCTCACACCGACCTATTACACCCTTGTGACCAGTTACCATACTGACCCGCACGTCTCCGGATGTGGGAGGAAACCGGGACACCTTGAGGAAACCCACGTTGGGAACGTACAAACTTACAGACCGCGGAACTGAACCCGGGTCGCTGGCGCTGTGAAACGTTACACTAATTGCTATGTACCGTGCCAACACCAAGGGCCGTCAGTGATTTCTCACCGGTTCCCACGTGAGAGGGATTGGTTAGCCTGAGGTGGATAAAATCCCCGGGACCACGGCAAGCTTACCTTCGGACCCTGTGGAAAAGTAAGGAAGGAATCGAGTGAACCCTTGCAGAAACTGTTGCTTCATCTTGTAAAGATCATCACCAATGCATCCGTTGTCTCTTCAGCACCTCTCTCCGGACTCTGGGATGTTGTCCATCTGGTCCAGGTGACTTATCCACCTTAAGACCTCTCACCTCCCTTTTACTCTTTATCTAACTGAAAATAACTTTCGTAACCCGCTTTATGTTATTAGTTAGCCCGCCCTCATATTTCATCTTTTCCCTTCCTATACCCAGGTTGTCTCTGATGCTGAGCAGGGAGGGCAAAGTCATGGCGAGCAGGAACTGTGGGGATTATCAGTGACAGGAACAGTGAGTAATTCTGTAGCTGACAGCAAGGGTCATCACCTCCCTGGGTGTCAGGGTCAGGGACGTCCTTCAATCATAGAACAGTACAGCACAGAAACCGGCCCTTCGGCCCCTCAATGTCATGCCAGGCCGATAAATTAGTAATCAAATGCCAACCCAACTAAATCCCTTCAGCATACACAATGTCCATATCTTCCATTTTCCTCACATTCATGTGCCTATATAAACATCTCTTAAAAGTCTCTAATGTTTCTGCCTCCACTACCATCCCAGGCAGAACATTCCAGACACCCATTACTCTCTGAGCAAAAAAACTTACTCCTCACCTCTCCTTTGAACTGACCCCTTCTCACCTTAAATGCATGCCCTCTGGTATGAGACGTTTGAACCCTCGGGAAAAGGTTTCTGCATCTGCCCTATCTATGCCTCTCAAAATCTTATTAACCACTATCAGATCTCCCTTCTGCCTCTTCATTCCAGAGAAAACAACCCCACTTTGCTCAGCCTCTAGTAATAGCACATGCGCTCCAATCCAGGCACCATCCTGGGAAACCTCTCTGCACCAAAGCCTCGGCATCTTTCCAATAATGAGTCACCCAGAACTGTCTACAACACTCCAGATGCGGCCTACCGAAAGTTTAATAAATCCTCATCATACCTTCCTTGTACAGATCCCAGTGGAACCATCAGGAATCTACAAACCTCGAGATAGAATATCTGGAACAACCGGGTCTTCAATGGAGAATCCAGTTCTGAATCCGAACAGAAAATTCACCATGGAAACAAGGAAATTACAGGCAGGTAAACACGACATCAGTGATGGGAAGTTTATTGGAATGTATTCTAAGGGACCGGGTACATGAGTATTTGGATAGACATGGACTGTTTTCGGGATGGTCAGCATGGCTCTGTGTTTGGTAGGTTCGTTAGAGTTTTTCAAGAAAATTACAAGGAAAGTTGATTAAGACAAGATATTGGATGTTGTCTACGCGGACTTTAGCAGGCATTTGACAAAGTACGGCATGGGAGGTTGCTCAATAAGGTTCAATCGCTTGGCATTTGACGTTGGAGAGTAAATTGGATGAGACATTGGCTTTGTGGGAGGAGGCAGAGAGTGGCAGTGGATGGTCGCCTCTCTGACTGGAGGCCCGTGACGAGTGGATGTCAGGGATCGGTGCTGGATCCACTGTTGGCCATCTATATCAATAATCTGTGTGATAACATGGTTATCTAGATCAGAAAATTTCCGGATGACACAAGTTTGGGAGTGTAGTGGACAGCGAGGAAGATAATCAAAGTTTGCAGAGAGTGACCAGCGGGGGATGGGGGTTACTGAGGCTCACTGGGGCCTCCAATGGCAACGGATCCACTCCTACTGTGGGGTAAAACCGAGGCGTTTAGATGCAAACACACTCTTCCACTGAGTTGCCGTGAGATTACAACCAGAGGTGATGGGTTCAGGGTGAAAGGTGAAATCAATTCACTCGGTAACTTTCAATTCCCTGGCACTGACCGCCTCATCTTCACCATGGGTGTTCAGTCCTGAACACCATCAAGAAGGCCTCAAAAACCCTCTGTTTCCTTCTTGACAAAAGAACCACGTAATCCCCCTCCACCACCAACCTCCTCCGTCTGGCAGCACTGGTCTCCCCGGGAACAATTTTTCCTTCACCTCTCCTGCTTTCTCCAAACTCGAGACGAGGCCATGGGCAATCGCATCGGCCCCAGCTAGGCCTGCCGCTTCGCTGGCTACTGAGAACAATCCATGTTTGAAACCATCCCCGGTTACACTCCCCCACTCTTCCTCCGCTACATTGACCACTGCATTGGGCGCTGCTTCATGCACCCGTGCTGAGCTCGTCAAATTTTATCAACTTTGCCGCTAACTTCCACCCTGCCCGTGAATTCACTGGGTTCATCTCCGACACCTCCCTCTCCATTCTCGATCTCTCTGACCCCATCTCTGGGAGACAATCTGGTCACCCGAGATCTTTTATAAACCTACTGATTCCCACAGTTGTCTCAACAATACCTCTTCCAACCTGCCTCATGTAAAAATGCTATTCCCTTTACACAGTTTCCTCGTTTTCGCCGCATCTGTTCCAATGACATGGTTTCCACACCAGGATATCAGACGTGTCCTCTTCTTTAAAGAACGGGTTTCCCTCCCTCTGCTATTGATGCTGCCCTCACCCGTATCTCCTCCATTTCCCCTCGATCCGCACTCACCCCCATCTTCTCGCCACCTTAATAGTGATAGAGTTCCTCTTGTCCCTCACCTACCACCCCAGCAGTCTCTGTGCTTAACACATTCCCCTCTGCAACCTCCGCAATCTCCAACGCGATCCTAACTCAGAACAAATTCCACCCCACCCCCAGCTCACCATCTCCGCGTTTCGCTCGGATCTCTTTGTCCACGATCCCTAGTCCATTCATCCATCCTCATCACTATCTCTCTCCTTCATTATCCCTGTAAATGGCCTGAGTGCTACACCTGCCCACACACCTCCTCCCTCACCTCCATTCAGGGCCTCAGACAGTCCTTCCAGGTGAGGTAACACTTCACCTGAGTATCAGTTTCTGTTGTGTACGGTGCTCCCGGGTGCGGCCTCCTCTACATTGGTGAGGCCCGGTCTCAATTGTGGGGCCGTGTCATCGGGCACCTCCGCACCATCTGGCACAAGCGGCACTTCCCGGTGGCCAAACAACTTCATTCCCATTCCCATTCCGATGATGTCAGTCCTTGTCCTCCTCCTGTGCCAAGATGAGGCTGCCCTCAGGGTAAAGAACAACAACGTATATTCCGTCTGGTAGCCTCGAACCTGAAGGCATGAATATCGGTTTCTCCACCCGGTGAACAAAATCACCCCCCCCTCCACCTCCACCCCACGCCCTTCCCCTATTCATCACTCTTACCTGTGTCAGGAGAAAACCTAGTTTGAAACGGGGTCCAGAATATGAACTGTGCTGTTACTAAGAGAGAGAGAGAGAGAGAGAGAGGAGAGAGAGAGAGAGAGAGAAGAGAGAGAGAGAGAGAGAGAGAGAGAGAGAGGTGAGAGAGAGAGAGAGAGAGAGAGAGAGAGAGAGAGGAGAGAGAGAGAGAGAGAGAGATGAGAATCTGCTTGAACGATTGATGTGATGGAGTCTCTGCCAGCTTGTTTACCTTTTCCCCGAGGTCACTTGTCTGCTTGTTGAAGGGAGAGCGAGCGAGCAGGGCGGAGCAGGTTGATGGACAGCTGGTGTCCAACCTGTGGAGATAAAAACCCGGTCCGCTGTTACACAGACAGACACACCACGAGACACACAGTTCGGACACTGAACGAGCTTTGTTGCATCCACAAAAAGGATCGAGTCGGGAAATCGATCAGTCTCACAGTGTGAAAAGGTGCGACCGGGTGGGGAATTATTTGATGTCCATCCTTGCCTGGGTGACAATTCACCACTGAAGAACGGCCGTACGCATCAAGGCCACAGTCGGTGACCACAACAGGACATCGAAAGACATCGGGAAGATCGATGGCAGCATCTCTTACCTCTCTCTCACTCTCTCTCTCTCTCTCTCTCTCTCTCTCTCTCTCTCTCTCTCTCTCTCTCTCTCTCTCTCTCTCTCTCTCTCTCTCTCTCTCCTCTCTCTCTCCTCTCTCTCTCTCTCTCTCCCCAACGTTACTCAACTAGCTACCTCGAACTGAACTGACCTCCCTTCATCACGTCGGAAGAGTGTACCCACTCATCCCTAGATCTGAAAGAGCCTAGTTTTGTTTCCATTTCCACACATATATATATAATATCATTGCTAATCTGTTCATTATATTTGCACTTATGTTACTGTATTGCTTAGTTACTAATAAACATTATTAGTTTATCGCAATACCAAACTCCGGAGTGTTTTCCATTCTGGCTGGTTCTGTAACCCGGTCATAGGGTACGTGACATAATTGGGGCCTGCGTCCGGGATTGGAACAAATTGTGTGGGGGCTTGTTGAATTGATTGAGGAAATTCCCTTACTTGATTTGGTTGTGTGGAAAAACAGCAGAAATAGTTTATGATAAAGTTTTTGGAGGCGCCAACCTCTGAGGCATTAGAGGACGCCAGAAAGTTGGAGCTGTTGAGTATTGCAAAGAAGTTGAAGCTTTCGAAGGTGAAGTCGACAACGAGGAGGTCAGAGATGCAGAGAGCCATAGCCGAGTATTATGTATCCAAGGAGGTGTTTCAAGTAGAGGATTTGGAGTTGTTTCCGGGAAGTAAACCTAGCGGGTTTGAGACCAAGTTTCAGATGAAAGGTTAGGGCTCGAGGCTGAGGAGAAAACGGAGTATGAGTAACGGGTAAAAAAGCTTGAGGCTGAGGAAGCGGAAATACAGAGGGAGGAAAGAGAAAGAGAGAGGCAGTTTGATCTGGGAAAAAATGAAAACATTGCAGGAAGGGAGATGATTGCTAGACCCAGTCGGGGGGGTTCAAGGTTAGTCAGGAAATTAGGTTGGTACCCCCATTTGAGGAAACGGATGTCGGTAGGTATCTTCTACATTTTGAAAACCTAGCTATGTATCAGAACTGGCCGAGGGAGAGGTAGACTGTTTTATTACTAACAGTTTGTACTTAAGGGAAAGGCTCAGTCAGCCTATTCTGTGTTGTCTACGGAAGACGCAAGGGATTACAATGCTGTGAAAGGGGCTATACTTAAGGTTTACAAGTTAGTTCTGGAGGCATGCAGGCAACGGTTCCGCAATCTGAGGAAGCCGTGGGACTGCACGTACCTAGAACTTGCCCGTGAGATGCAGATGTACTGTGATCACTGGTGCACCTCGAAAGGGGCAAATGAGGTTATTGACAAACTGAAACAGTTGATGCTGATTGAGCAGTTTAAAAGTTGCGTCCCTGAGGGTATGGGGACGTACTTAGATGAGAAAGTGGCAGAAACCCTGTCAGCCTCTGCTAAGTTAGCAGACGAGTATACTTTGTCCCACAAGGCAATTTTTTTCCCCCAGCAAGAGCTACCAGGAGGTTAACAGGGATGGTAGAGATGGTCCACCGGCTAAGCCAGAAAGTAAGCCAGGGACTAGTGAAAAGGGTAAGGAGGAAGAGGAACAGTCGGGAGGGAAGTTCCCGAGTCTAATGTGTTTTAATCGTGGGAAGGCTGGTCACGTGGCGTCTCGATGTTTCGCTCCGGAAATGGATAAGGGAAAAGGAAAAGAGAAAACACCAACGGCCTGTGTCCAGCCAGGTAAAATGACATTGAGGAAGGAGGGGTCATGCCGAGTTCAAGAGGGACGCGAGAGATTTATTTCAAATGGGTTTGTGTCTGTAAAAGAAGTGCAGCGTTCTCGCTCGGGTGTAATGAAACGCCGAATTAAACGCCGAGATAAACCGCAGTCAATGAAACAAGGTCGCAGTAAGATTAACCATTTACTGTTCACTCTTCACATTAACGCATGGTGAAAACTGTTGATAAAACAATACAAGATTGACACAGTATTTGTTCCCTTCTTGATATCACATTTCCATTGTAAATACTTGTAAAAGTAACTATAACTACATTACATTAAAGTGCAGTATACAGGCAGAATTTACCTACGCCATTGACGACTTCAAATACACTTCAATGGAAACTATCCGCAACTCTTTAACTAACGAAAACATAAACATTATCGACCGTCGTTACTTTTAACAGGATCAGCGTTAACATTTTAATTCAACATGTCGATTATCTATTAAATTACAGCGTTGCTCTCACTGTGATTTCTAATTTTTGCAAACAACCTTTGCTCGGGTCTGCCTCGTGCGAGCCCCCGCCCTCGCGTTAATCTCAAACCGGTATTTTCCCACAAGACGCGGCGAATCCGGATGTGACGTCATCGCATGCCAATATATTTTACAGGCAATGAATATACTTTAAACACTTCTGATTCTAACGAGAAAATGCTAACAAATGAATTACTAAGCGAAAGTATTATAAACTAAATAACTGCCATAAAGGCAACACACTCCCCGCTTGACCTTCGCAAGGTCACAATGAACAGAATACAAAACTTAGTCTCTAAATCAGTCATTAGGTAGAAGTAGAATGACTTCTGTAACTGGCCTTTGGTAAATTTTCACATCGCCTTGGTCGGTAGTCTTCAACTCGATCTTCCTGACATGTCCATCCCCATTAGGGTATGTAGCAGTGATTCTGGCCATTGGCCAGCTGTTGCGGGCGATTTGCTTGTCCCTGAGCAGGACTAAGTCTCCAACTTGAAGATTCCTGCGGGGTTCTGTCCACTTTTGTCTGTGTTGCAACAAAGATAGATATTCCTGTCTCCAGCGAGACCAGAACCGATTTGTCAGAGCTTGGACTTGTCTCCATTGCTTTGTGTACAAATCCTTGTCTGAGAAGTCTCCTGGTGGAGGGGGAGCTCCTGCCTTCTGCGTAAGGAGCATTGATGGCGAGAGTATGAAGGGGTTTTCTGGGTCAGAAGACACAGGTAGGAGTGGTCGTGCGTTTATAATGGCTGTGACCTCTGCCACTAGGGTGCACAGTACCTCGTGGGTCAATCGGGTGCTTTGCTGCATCTCGGGTTTCCTTTTCAGGGTTTTTTGCAAGAGCGTGAACCGCTTGACTGCCTGCCCTTTGTTATTTGGCAAGTACTGGCGTGGTTCTCTGAAAGGCAATGGGGCGACCCCATTATTTGCTTCATCTCTGAAGACCTTGGTGTCCTTTGCTTTTGAAAATGGCATCTTGAGCTGATTGAGCAAGTTTATTACCGTACTCAGTTTGAACGAAGACTGACTGACCCAGCGGCTCGTCAGTTACTTTACGCTTCTTAACGTCTTGTTGTGCTTCCTTAATACACGGGACACTTGTGCAGGGTTGGAAAATTGAATGGCTGCCACTCTCTAGCACGTTGGTCTTGAGTGTGCTAACCGTCGGTTTGTGTACATTGCCAGGGCACACCTCTCCTATCACCACCCAGCCTAGATCCAGGCGTTGCGCAAAGGGGGCGTCGTGTGGTCCATTGACCTGCTGCCTAACCTTGTGCACCCGGAGAACGTCTCTCCCTAATAGCAGGAGTATTTCCGCTTTTGGGTCCAGTTCTGGGATGTGTTTTGCGAGGTGGTGGAGATGTGGCTGGTGTAGCACCGCACTTGGCGTCGGGATCTCAGTGCGGTTATTCAAGATTTCATTGCACTCTAAGAGCGGAGGGAGACAGATGACGATTTTACCATCCAGGGACTCGATTTGGACGCCTTCTGCCTTCCTTGAGTTTCCATGTTGCCTGAGCAAGTTCTAAGGTAGTATGGGAACTGCTCACTCTTAATGTTGAACAATTTAAATAACTCTGGACTGACTAGTGAGCGATTGCTCTGATCATCCAGAATCACATAGGCTTTGATGGCCTTGTCTTTGGCTCCTTTAGGGTACACCTTAGTGAGGCAGATCTTTGAACAAGAACGGCTTGACTGAGCTTGACCGCAAACTTCTGTACAGTTCGAGCCTACAACTGTTGTCCTGTGGTGAGCCTCTCCCTCCCCGCCGTCCTGTTGTGGGGGCGAAGGAGCGCTGTCGGTTTGCGGTGACAGGTCGGGATGCATGGCCCCTACGTGATCCGTGCTATCACATTCCGGACACTTCACGGCGATCGTACACTCTCTGGCGAGGTGAGAGGTTGAGGAACAGCATCTAAAACATATTCTTTTCTCCGTGAGAAGGACCATCCAGTCTTCAAGGGGTTTTTCCCTAAACGTTCTGCATCCTTTGAGGGGGTGAGGTTTGTTATGCAATGGGCAATTCTTGCTAGGGTCGTTGTTAGTTGTAAAGGCTTCAGTCTTGAGCACTGAGGCGGGTTTATTGATGTTGAAAGTATTCGAAGAGGATCTACCTGGCTTGGTGTAAATTGTACGGCTTCCTGGACCCGCGAGGCTAGGGTCGTTTCGCATCTTCGCCTCCTTGCACACAAACTCAGTGAGGTGCTTAAAGGGAGGAAATCGACCACCGTGGTCTTCCTTGTACTCTGAGGCAACAGGCAGCCACCTGTCCTGCAGCCCAAATGGAAGTTTGTCCACGATTTGTCTAATCCCGGATGGAGCATCTAGGTATACTAGACCAGCTGAGTAGCCATCTTCTTTGGCGCCTTGGATCTCCATGAGTAAATCTCCGAGTTCTCTTAACTTAAGGTGATCTTTGGCTGACACCTTAGGAAAGTTTTCCAGACGTCGATATAGCGCCGCTTCAATAATTTCGGGGGCCCCATAGCCCTCCCAAAGTCTCTCCCATGCTTTGCTTAAGGCTAGTTCGGGTTTGTTGATGTACACTGAAAGTATGCGTCTCACCTGGTCGCGTGATTCTTTCCCCAGCCATTTCGCCATAAGATCCAACTCTTGGGTTGCTCTGAGCTGGACTCTGTCGATAGCGTTGGTGAATGTGGAGTACCATGCACGGTAATTTTCAGGTTTATCGTCAAACCGGTACAGTCCCGAAGTGACGAGATCCCGTCGTGCTAAATACTGCATCGTGGGATCAACTGTAAGTGGCATGCGGGCTGGGGAAATACGTTGGCGTGTATATGACTGAGGGCGTACATTTCTTATGGAATTTGCTGTCCTGAATTCGACCTCTGCATCTCTTCTCCCCAAATCTTGTAAGTTTGGTGTCGAGAAATATTGGTCGTCAGCTCTTTCATTCTCGACTTCATCGCGGAGTTGCGAGGGTAAGTTGTCTTCCTCGTATGGGTGTGATGCAATCCGGCCTCCCTGAGGTTCCTCATGACATGGGATGTTATCGAATACGTATGGAGAGGAAGGACGAGCCCTCCTGTCTATTTGAGATCGGACATAGTCGCTTGTGCGTTCCAATCTGGTCCTTTCTGAAGTAGATCTTACTTCGGCCAGATCATGCGTTCCTTCAGCTTTTTCTATGTACTCTGCTTCCACCTTGGCAGCTTCTTCTTCTCCATCTAGCTGCAGGACTTCCAACTCTGCCGATATCCTTGTCATTTCCAACTGGATTTCGGCTTCTCTGGTGGCCGCTTCCATTTCTCTGGCAGCCTTTTCCTTCTGGATTTCGGCTTCTTTGGCAGCCGCTTCCATTTTCAACTTTGCTACTCGCTTGGCGTAGTCTACCCGCACATGGGTGGCGTCTGCTTTAGCTCTTGCCTGGGCGGCCTTACTTGATGATGCCCTACTGCCCTTGTCGCTGGGCGGCATCGACTTGATGCTGGATCGAGATGACATTGCAGCACTTGAAACACCTGATAATGCCGCTTTTTCACTGTAGCGTTCTCGCTCGGGTGTAATTGAAACGCCGAATTAAACGCCGAGATAAGCCGTAGTCAATCAGAACAAGGTCGCAGTAAGATTAACCATTTACTGTTCACTCTTCACATGAACATATGGTGAAAACTGTTCATAAAACAATACAAGATTGATACAGTATTTGTTCCCTTCTTGATATCACATTTACATTGTAAATACTTCTAAAAGTAACTATAAATACATTACATTAAAGTGCAGCATACAGGCAGAATTTACCTACGCCATTGACTACTTTAAATACACTTTAATGCAAACTATCCGCAACTCATTAACTAACGAAAACATAAACATTATCGACCGTCGTTACTTTTAACAGGATCGGCGTTAACATTTTAATTCAACATATCGATTATCTATTAACTTACAGCGTTGCTCTCACTGTGATTTCTAATTATTGCAAACAACCTCTGCTCGGGTCTGCCTCGTGCGAGCCCCCGCCTTCGCGTCGATCTCAAACCGGTATTTTCCCACAAGACGCGGCGAAACCGGATGTGACGTCGTCGCATGCCGATATATTTTACAGGCAATGAATATACTTTAAACACTTTTAATTCTAACTAGAAAATACTAACAAATGAATTACTAAGCGAAAATATTATAAACTAAATAACTGCCATAAAGGCAACACAGTAACTATAACTCTTCCCTCCTACACGGACCATAACCCGTCTTTAACACCCACCTCTCTAAGTGCGTTTTGAACGTCGCAGTTGCACAAACCTCTACCACTCTGTTCCAAAAACCCACCAAACAGTGTAAAAAAATCTTAACTCTGACATCTCCCCTAAACTCTCCTCCACTCTCCTTGCCGCTACCTGCAAGGAGTTTGTACGTTCTCCTCATCTCCACGTGGATAATCTGATAGACTATTTTAGTTAGATCTCCCCCACCTCCTCTACTTATTACCGTTCCCCCGTCACCGCACCGTCTGCATTTTAAACCGCTTTTTATAATATTTATATTAGCAATGCATTTTATTCCATATCTGTACTTTAACCTGTAACTTTATTTTAAACATTCTTTATTCTTCATCATTGCTGAATGTTGGGCTATTTTATCGTGTGTTTTTCTTGTTGACGAGCACCCCACAGCAAATTCCCTATACAGTAATGTGAACAAGTATTAGTCACATATATATAGCTCCAGAGTCTAAGATTTTGATATGGGTCTCTCTTGTGGACTGAGAGCGGAAAGGGGGCAGGGAGAGTTTAATCACGTTTGGGAAAGGAGGAAGGGAGAGGTGAGGGAGCGGGAAGCACCCATGATTCATTTTATGATGATCAATAAACCAATTGTTTGCAATAAAATGACCTGCCTGGAGTCTCAGTGCTGGGTGTCTCTGCCCCTCCGCCACACCCACCCGCCCCGGCTCTCCTTTTCTGCTAACTGTTCCACACTTCCTCCCACGGCGTTACACCCTCACCATTCCCAAGTTCCTTCATTTTCAATCCTTCTATTCCCAACCATAGGGTCTGCCTGACCCCTCCATTATTTGCCACAAATACAGCTACACCCCCGCTCTCAGTGATAACCTAACATCCTTCTGGAGCTTTGAGAAATTTATACGGTTAATATCACGTTTGTTTCCACTGATATTGATGTCGTCATTCTGGGCTGGAAACAGTTAAATGAGTGTGTTTTTTCAGTGACTGTAATTAATGACGGTCTTTCTGGAAACCGGTGACGTTTGAGACTTTTCCTTCCCTCCTGTTCATCAGCAAATATGGCTCTTTACTTCCCACAATTCTGTGAGGTCATTTCCATCGGCACTGAAGGGACAACGGCGCCACCCTGAGGTAGAGTGTGGTATTACACGTAAAAATGTCCAGCTCGTTTTTGCATTCTCGCTGCTGTTGTGGTACTTGTTGTATCAATGGTATAAACCACTCATTTGGTCCTCTGCACATTCAAACTGAGATGTAGCTATTTATTTTTTTGCCCTGAATACAATATTGACTCCTGAAGACATATTACTTTAAGCTGACGTTCTGGGTAAGATACATCTCATTCTACTTTTAAGAGACGTACAATCTCACTTTTATCGCAACTCCCACCTGCATTGATGTCAGTTTCGTTTTCATCTCCATTGAGTTATTTATTCAGAGATACAGCACAGTAACAGCCAATGAGCTCACACCGACCTATTACACCCTTGTGACCAGTTACCCTACTGACCCGCACGTCTCCGGGATGTGGGAGGAAACCGGGACACCTTGAGGAAACCCACGTTGGGAACGTACAAACTTACAGACCGCGGAACTGAACCCGGGTCGCTGGCGCTGTGAAACGTTACACTAACTGCTATGTACCGTGCCAACACCAAGGGCCGTCAGTGATTTTCACCGGTTCCCACGTGAGAGGGATTGGTTAGCCTGAGGTGGATAAAATCCCCGGGACCACGGCAAGCTTACCTTCGGACCCTGTGGAAAAGTAAGGAAGGAATCGAGTGAACCCTTGCAGAAACTGTTGCTTCATCTTGTAAAGATCATCACCAATGCATCCGTTGTCTCTTCAGCACCTCTCTCCGGACTCTGGGATGTTGTCCATCTGGTCCAGGTGACTTATCCACCTTAAGACCTCTCACCTCCCTTTTACTCTTTATCTAACTGAAAATAACTTTCGGTAACCCGCTTTATGTTATTAGTTAGCCCGCCCTCATATTTCATCTTTTCCCTTCCTATACCCAGGTTGTCTCTGATGCTGAGCAGGGGAGGGCAAAGTCCATGGCGAGCAGGAACTGTGGGGAATCATCAGTGACAGGAACAGTGAGTAATTCTGTAGCTGACAGCAAGGGTCATCACCTCCCTGGTGTCAGGGTCAGGGACGTCTTCAATCATAGAACAGTACAGCACAGAAACCGGCCCTTCGGCCCGTCAATGTCATGCCAGGCCGAATAAATTAGTAATCAAATGCCAACCCAACTAAATCCCTTCAGCATACACAATGTCCATATCTTCCATTTTCCTCACATTCATGTGCCTATATAAACATCTCTTAAAAGTCTCTAATGTTTCTGCCTCCACTACCATCCCAGGCAGAACATTCCAGACACCCATTACTCTCTGAGCAAAAAAACTTACTCCTCACCTCTCCTTTGAACTGACTCCTTCTCACCTTAAATGCATGCCCTCTGGTATGAGACGTTTGAACCCTCGGGAAAAGGTTTCTGCATCTGCCCTATCTATGCCTCTCAAAATCTTATTAACCACTATCAGATCTCCCTTCTGCCTCTTCATTCCAGAGAAAACAACCCCACTTTGCTCAGCCTCTAGTAATAGCACATGCGCTCCAATCCAGGCACCATCCTGGGAAACCTCTTCTGCACCAAAGCCTCGGCATCTTTCCAATAATGAGGCACCCAGAACTGTCTACAACACTCCAGATGCGGCCTACCGAAAGTTTAATAAATCCTCATCATACCTTCCTTGTACAGATCCCAGTGGAACATCAGGAATCACAAACCTCGAGATAGAATATCTGGAACAACCGGGTCTTCAATGGAGAATCCAGTTCTGAATCCGAACAGAAAATTCACCATGGAAACAAGGAAATTACAGGCAGGTAAACACGACATCAGTGATGGGAAGTTTATTGGAATGTATTCTAAGGGACCGGGTACATGAGTATTTGGATAGACATGGACTGATTCGGGATGGTCAGCATGGCTCTGTGTTTGGTAGGTTCGATAGAGTTTTTCAAGAAAATTACCAGGAAAGTTGATTAAGACAAGATATTGGATGTTGTCTACGCGGACTTTAGCAAGGCATTTGACAAAGTACGGCATGGGAGGTTGCTCAATAAGGTTCAATCGCTTGGCATTTGACGTTGGAGAGTAAATTGGATGAGACATTGGCTTTGTGGGAGGAGGCAGAGAGTGGCAGTGGATGGTCGCCTCTCTGACTGGAGGCCCGTGACGAGTGGAGTGCCAGGGATCGGTGCTGGATCCACTGTTGGCCATCTATATCAATGATCTGTGTGATAACATGGTTTACTAGATCAGAAAATTTCCGGATGACACCAAGTTTGGGAGTGTAGTGGACAGCGAGGAAGATAATCAAAGTTTGCAGAGAGTGACAAGCGGGGGATGGGGTGTTACTGAGGCTCACTGGGGCCTCCAATGGCAACGGATCCCACTCCTACTGTGTGTAAAACCGAGGCGTTTAGATGCAAACACACTCTTCCACTGAGTTGCCGTGAGATTACAACCAGAGGTGATGGGTTCAGGGTGAAAGGTGAAATCAATTCACTCGGTAACTTTCAATTCCCTGGCACTGACCGCCTCATCTTCACCATGGGTGTTCAGTCCCTGAACACCATCAAGAAGGCCTCAAAACCCTCTGTTTCCTTCTTGACAAAAGAACCACGTAATCCCCCTCCACCACCAACCTCCTCCGTCTGGCAGCACTGGTCCTCCCCGGGAACAATTTTTCCTTCACCTCCTCCTGCTTTCTCCAAACTCGAGACGAGGCCATGGGCAATCGCATCGGCCCCAGCTAGGCCTGCCGCTTCGCTGGCTACTGAGAACAATCCATGTTTGAAACCATCCCCGGTTACACTCCCCCACTCTTCCTCCGCTACATTGACCACTGCATTGGCGCTGCTTCATGCACCCGTGATGAGCTCGTCAATTTTATCAACTTTGCCGCTAACTTCCACCCTGCCCGTGAATTCACTGGGTTCATCTCTGACACCTCCCTCTCCATTCTCGATCTCTCTGTCCCCATCTCTGGAGACAGACGGTCACCAGAGATCTTTTATAAACCTACTCATTCCCACAGTTGTCTCAACAATACCTCTTCCCACCCTGTCTCATGTAAGAATGCTATTCCCTTTCCTCAGTTTCCTCGTTTTCGCCGCATCTGTTCCGAGGACATGGTTTTCCATACCAGGATATCAGACGTGTCCTCTTCTTTAAAGAACGGGTTTCCCTCCCTCTGCTATTGATGCTGCCCTCACACGCATCTCCTCCATTTCCCCTCGATCCGCACTCACCCCATCTTCTCGCCACCTTAATAGTGATAGAGTTCCTCTTGTCCTCACCTACCACCCCAGCAGTCTCTGTGCTTAACACATTCCCCTCTGCAACCTCCGCAATCTCCAACGCGATCCTAACTCAGAACAAGTTCCACCCCACCCCCAGCTCACCATCTCCGCGTTTCGCTGGGATCTCTTTGTCCACGATCCCTAGTCCATTCGTCCCTCCCCACTAATCTCCCTCCTTTATTATCCCTTTAAATGGCCTGAGTGCTACACCTGCCCACACACCTCCTCCCTCACCTCCATTCAGGGCCTCAGACAGTCCTTCCAGGTGAGGTAACACTTCACCTGAGTATCAGTTTCTATTGTGTCCGGTGCTCCCGGTGCGGCCTCCTCTACATTGGTGAGGGCCGGTTTGAATTGTGGGACCGTGTCATCGGGCACCTCCGCACCATCTGCCACAAGCGGCACTTCCCGGTGGCCAAACAATTTAATTCCCATTCCCATTCCCATTCCGATGTGTCAGTCCTTGGCCTCCTCTTGTGCCAAGATGAGGCTGCCCTCAGGGTGGAGTTACAAGACCTTCAATCCCGTCTGGGTAGCCTTGAACCTGAAGGCATAAATATCGATTTCTCCTTCTGGTGAACAAATTCACCCCAACCCCACGCCCTTTGCCTATTCGCCACTCTTACCTCTTAATTGCCACTATTCCCCCACCCCTCCCAGCCTGGTGGATTAACCTCCTCCCCCTCCTTTGGCCTAGTACATTGAGACCCTCCTCTTTCGTCCCCATACATTAACACCCTGCTCTTTCGGCCCCAGACATTAACACCCTCCTCTTTCGTCCCCGGTCATTAACACCCTCCTCTTTTGCCCCGGTCATTAACACCCTCCTCTTTTGCCCCGGTCATTAACACCCTGCTCCTTTGGCCCCAGTCATTAACACCCTCCTCTTTCGTCCCCGTACGTTAACACCCTCCTCTTTTGCCCCGGTCATTAACACCCTGCTCCTTTGGCCCCGGTCATTAACACCCTGCTTTTTGAATTAACGCCTCCTCCCCGAGACCGAGTAGTTAACCCTCTCTCAGTGAATTGTAGGGAATTGGCCGGGATGCCAGATGTGGACGGATTCCAGGTTGGGTGGGAGGAGGGGAGGGAGAGGGTTCAAACCCGAGTTCCCGGAGATCATCAAAGCCCAGCGGAAGTAGCTGACGATCCAGGATCACTGGCGACATCCAGGCCCGACCCCTGAGGGGGAAACTGGATCCTCCCCTGAACTGGGGGAGTGCCGAGCTGGAGGGGGTGCTGAGGCTCATTGTGGGCTCCGCTGGAGGAAACACGGCAGGTGGAGAGAGGGAGAGGTGGAGAGGATGGGAGAAGAACAGAGGAGGAGGAAGGAGAGATGGACTGGAGAGGGGAAAAGATAGAGAGAAGCTGGAGAGAGAGTGGAGTGAGATAATGGGAAAGGGAAAAATGGAGTGAGGATGGGATCTGGAGATAAAATGATGGGAGAATAAGATAAAGTCAGAGAGGAATGAGGAGGAGGGAAGATGGTGTGTGAATGGGAGAGGAACAAGGTTATGAGAAAGGATAGAGTGGTTGAGAAAATGAGAGAGAAATATATAGTGAGGTAGAATGAGAGGGTGGGAAAAATGGAGGGAGGAAATGGGAACCTCGCATCAGAGGACAGGGTCAGACTGAAGGACGCACATTTACCAAGGAGGCGAAAGAGAATTTGTTTCCTCCACACCTGGTCTGAGGGAGGGAGGGGGAGGGGAGAGAATGCAAACTTCACAGAGACAGCATCGGGGACTGGGATCGAACCGGGTCTTCAGAGAGCGACGGAGTGAGAGAACGAGAAAGAGATACAATGAAAGAGAGAAAATGGAATGAAAGAGATGGATGGGAGATAAAGGAGTGAAAGAGAATGGGACACAGAGAGAGAGATAAAATGACAGGGAAGAATCGGGTGAAAGTATGTGAGGGAGAATGAGAGAGAAAGGGTAGAAAGAACATTGGAAGAGAGAAGGGAAACGGGAGAAAAGGATGGACAGACAGTGTCAGATATACGTACTCTTCCCTATACAGGGATATGGTGCAATGGAGCGGGGGAGAGGGAAGGACAGAATGAGCTTACAGGAAGGGAGAACAAATTAGGAGCCTGAGAGAGTAAGGGTCCAATTTCTTTCTCCACCTCCTCATTATCACTCAATCCACCCCCCACCCCGTCAGGACACACACTGCAAATTCCCCCAGGCCCATGAAGGGTCTTGCGCATCCCCCACCCCAGCCACCCACCCGAATGACCTGCGCACAGACTCCCTGACCTCCCGCCACCCACTGTTTCTGCCCTGTCCACTCTCCCCAGCAGAGGGCGCCAATGCTCAGCTCTCCACATTGACCCGCAATTACAGATGATATTGAAAGGAACACATCTCTCAAAAACTTGCGTTCGGACAGTTCCATGTTTATTGAGCACGCACAACAAGCAATAGCAATGCAAATCATCAGCTTCACTACCAAATAATATTCAGGAATATCAAAGATCCCTTGGATTTCAACCCTTCAAACCCTTGCAGACTGAGGGCACTCCGACGCCCTGTCCCAATCTCCCTCTCTCCGTTTGAGGGAATCTGTGGTTAGAGATCGACTGACAAGCTCGATGTGAGAAATGGAAATGAGAGTGAATCAGAGAGACAGAAACAAATGGAAATGAGAGTGTATCAGAGAGAATAACAGATGGAAATGAGACTGTATCGGAGAGAGAGAGAAACAGATGGAAATGAGAGTGTATCAGAGAGAGAAACAGATGGAAATGAGAGTATATCAGAGAGAGACAGATGGAAATGAGACTGTATCACAGAGAGAAACAGATGGAAATGAGAGTGTATCAGAGAGAGAAACAGATGGAAATGAGAGTGTATCAGGGAGAGAAACAGATGGAAATGAGAGTATATCAGAGAGAGAAACAGATGGAAATGAGAGTATATCAGAGAGAGAGCAACAGATGGAAATGAGAGTGTATCACAGAGAGAAACAGATGGAAATGAGAGTATATCAGAGAGAGAAACAGATGGAAATGAGAGTGTATCAGAGAGAGAAACAGATGGAAATGAGAGTATATCAGAGAGAGAGAGACAGATGGAAATGAAAGTGTATCGGAGAGAGAGACAGATGGAAATGAGAGTGTATCAGAGAGAGAAACAGATGGAAATGAGAGTATATCAGAGAGAGAAACAGATGGAAATGAGAGTGTATCGGAGAGAGAGACAGATGGAAATGAGACTGTATCACAGAGAGAAACAGATGAAAATGAGAGTATATCAGAGAGAGAAACAGATGGAAATGAGAGTGTATCAGAGAGAGAAACAGATGGAAATGAGAGTGTATCAGAGAGAGAAACAGATGGAAATGAGAGTGTATCACAGAGAGAAACAGATGGAAATGAGAGTGTATCAGGGAGAGAAACAGATGGAAATGAGAGTGTATCAGAGAGAGAAACAGATGGAAATGAGAGTGCTTCAGAGAGAGACAGATGGAAATGTGAGTGTATCGGAGAGAGACAGATGGAAATGAGAGTGTATCGGAGAGAGAAACAGATGGAAATGAGAGTGTATCACAGAGAGAAACAGATGGAAATGAGAGTGTATCAGAGAGAGAAACAGATGGAAATGAGAGTGTATCAGGGAGAGAAACAGATGGAAATGAGAGTGTATCAGGGAGAGAAACAGATGGAAATGAGAGTGTATCAGGGAGAGAAACAGATGGAAATGAGAGTGCTTCAGAGAGAGACAGATGGAAATGTGAGTGTATCGGAGAGAGAGACAGATGGAAATGAGAGTGTATCAGAGAGAGACAGATGGAAATGAGAGTGTATCGGAGAGAGAAACAGATGGAAATGAGAGTGTATCAGGGAGAGAAACAGATGGAAATGAGAGTGTATCAGAGAGAGAAACAGATGGAAATGAGAGTGCTTCAGAGAGAGACAGATGGAAATGTGAGTGTATCGGAGAGAGAGACAGATGGAAATGAGAGTGTATCAGAGAGAGAGAGAGACAGATGGAAATGAGAGTATCAGACAGAGAGAAACAGATGGAAATGAGAGTGTATCAGAGAGAGAAACAGATGGAAACGAGAGTGTATCGGAGAGAGAGACAGATGGAAATGAGAGTGTATCGGAGAGAGAGACAGATGGAAATGTGAGTGTATCGGAGAGAGAGAGAAACAGATGGAAATGAGTGTATCAGAGAGAGTGAGATGGAGTAAAACTGTGTGTTATCTGGAGAGTTGGGGAACAAGAGTGTCAGATAGAGAGATGGAGATGGGGACGGTGTCAGACGGATGTGTCGGGTGTCGTGTTGATCGGGTTGGTATGTGCAGGATTGTCCTGTGCTCTGCGAGTGTACACAGATGTCTGCAAAGGTGCATAGGATACTTTCCTCAGTACCTCTGGGGATCAGGGATCTTCCTCACTACATCCACAGACCATGATGTCTTCACAGTTCCGTGTTTTTATCAAAAAGTGATTCATTATTTCACTCAAAATTTCAGTTCAATCAGTTACAGCAAATTATTGATGATATATTAATGCAATGAAGCCCAGCATCAGCTAATTTTCCCATTTTGTTGCAAACCCAGATGTGTGTCTCACACTGACCCGGTCCTGTAGTGAGGGGTGTGGGTGTTTACGGACCGTACACTCTGGAAGGTGTGTGACGTCTCACACTGACCCGGTCCTGTAGTGAGGGGTGTGGGTGTTTACAGACCGTACACTGTGGAAGGTGTGTGACGTCTCACACCGACCCGGTCCTGTAGTGAGGGGTGTCGGTGTTTACGGACCGTACACTGTGGAAGGTGTGTGACGTCTCACACCGACCCGGTCCTGTAGTGTGGGGTGTCGGTGTTTACGGACCGTACACTGTGGAAGGTGTGTGACGTCTCACACCGCCCCGGTCCTGTAGTGAGGGGTGTCGGTGTTTACGGACCGTACACTGTGGAAGGTGTGTGACGTCTCACACCGCCCCGGTCCTGTAGTGAGGGGTGTCGGTGTTTACGGACCGTACACTGTGGAAGGTGTGTGACGTCTCACACCGCCCCGGTCCTGTAGTGAGGGGTGTCGGTGTTTACGGACCGTACACTGTGGAAGGTGTGTGACGTCTCACACCGCCCCGGTCCTGTAGTGAGGGGTGTCGGTGTTTACGGACCGTACACTGTGGAAGGTGTGTGACGTCTCACACCGACCCGGTCCTGTAGTGAGGGGTGTCGGTGTTTACGGACCGTACACTGTGGAAGGTGTGTGACGTCTCACACCGACCCGGTCCTGTAGTGAGGGGTGTGGGTGTTTACAGACCGTACACTGTGGAAGGTGTGTGACGTCTCACACCGACCCGGTCCTGTAGTGAGGGGTGTGGGTGTTTACGGACCGTACACTGTGGAAGGTGTGTGACGTCTCACACCGCCCCTGTCCTGTAGTGAGGGGTGTGGGTGTTTACGGACCGTACACTGTGGAAGGTGTGTGACGTCTCACACCGCCCCTGTCCTGTAGTGAGGGGTGTGGGTGTTTACGGACCGTACACTGTGGAAGGTGTGTGACGTCTCACACCGCCCCGGTCCTGTAGTGAGGGGTGTGGGTGTTTACGGACCGTACACTGTGGAAGGTGTGTGACGTCTCACACCGCCCCGGTCCTGTAGTGAGGGGTGTGGGTGTTTACGGACCGTACACTGTGGAAGGTGTGTGACGTCTCACACCGCCCCGGTCCTGTAGTGAGGGGTGTGGGTGTTTACGGACCGTACGCCGTGGAAGGTGTGTGACGTCTCACACCGCCCCGGTCCTGTAGTGAGGGGTGTCGGTGTTTACGGACCGTACGCCGTGGAAGGTGTGTGACGTCTCACACCGACCCGGTCCTGTAGTGAGGGGTGTCGGTGTTTACGGACCGTACGCCGTGGAAGGTGTGTGACGTCTCACACCGACCCGGTCCTGTAGTGAGGGGTGTCGGTGTTTACGGACCGTACGCCGTGGAAGGTGTGTGACGTCTCACACCGACCCGGTCCTGTAGTGAGGGGTGTCGGTGTTTACGGACCGTACGCCGTGGAAGGAGTGTGACGTCTCACACCGACCCGGTCCTGTAGTGAGGGGTGTGGGTGTTTACGGACCGTACACAGTGGAAGGTGTGTGACGTCTCACACCGACCCGGTCCTGTAGTGAGGGGTGTGGGTGTTTACGGACCGTACACTGTGGAAGGTGTGTGACGTCTCACACCGACCCGGTCCTGTAGTGAGGGGTGTGGGTGTTTACGGACCGTACACTGTGGAAGGTGTGTGACGTCTCACACCGACCCGGTCCTGTAGTGAGGGGTGTGGGTGTTTACGGACCGTACACTGTGGAAGGTGTGTGACGTCTCACACCGACCCGGTCCTGTAGTGAGGGGTGTGGGTGTTTACGGACCATACACTGTGGAAGGTGTGTGACGTCTCACACCGACCCGGTCCTGTAGTGAGGGGTGTGGGTGTTTACGGACCGTACGCTGAGGAAGGTGTGCGACGTCTCACACCGACCCGGTCCTGTAGTGAGGGGTGTCGGTGTTTACGGACCGTACGCTGTGGAAGGTGTGCGACGTCTCACACCGACCCGGTCCTGTAGTGAGGGGTGTCGGTGTTTACGGACCGTACGCTGTGGAAGGTGTGCGACGTCTCACACCGACCCGGTCCTGTAGTGAGGGGTGTCGGTGTTTACGGACCGTACGCTGTGGAAGGTGTGCGACGTCTCACACCGACCCGGTCCTGTAGTGAGGGGTGTCGGTGTTTACGGACCGTACGCTGTGGAAGGTGTGCGACGTCTCACACCGACCCGGTCCTGTAGTGAGGGGTGTCGGTGTTTACGGACCGTACGCTGTGGAAGGTGTGTGACGTCTCACACCGACCCGGTCCTGTAGTGAAGGGTGTGGGTGTTTACGGACCGTACACTGTGGAAGGTGTGTGACGTCTCACACCGACCCGGTCCTGTACTGAGGGGTGTGGGTGTTTACGGACCGTACACTGTGGAAGGTGTGTGACGTCTCACACCGACCCGGTCCTGTACTGAGGGGTGTGGGTGTTTACGGACCGTACACTGTGGAAGGTGTGTGACGTCTCACACCGACCCGGTCCTGTAGTGAGGGGTGTGGGTGTTTACGGACCGTACACTGTGGAAGGTGTGTGACGTCTCACACCGACCCGGTCCTGTAGTGAGGGGTGTGGGTGTTTACGGACCGTACAGTGTGGAAGGTGTGTGACGTCTCACACCGACCCGGTCCTGTAGTGAGGGGTGTGGGTGTTTACAGACCGTACACTGTGGAAGGTGTGTGACGTCTCACACTAACCCGGTCCTGTAGTGAGGGGTGTGGGTGTTTACGGACCGTACACTGTGGAAGGTGTGTGACGTCTCACACCGACCCGGTCCTGTAGTGAGGGGTGTGGGTGTTTACGGACCGTACAGTGTGGAAGGTGTGTGACGTCTCACACCGACCCGGTCCTGCAGTGAGGGGTGTGGGTGTTTACGGACCGTACGCCGTGGAAGGTGTGTGACGTCTCACACCGACCCGGTCCTGCAGTGAGGGGTGTGGGTGTTTACGGACCGTACGCCGTGGAAGGTGTGTGACGTCTCACACTGACCCGGTCCTGCAGTGAGGGGTGTCGGTGTTTACGGACCGTACGCCGTGGAAGGTGTGTGACGTCTCACACTGACCCGGTCCTGCAGTGAGGGGTGTCGGTGTTTACGGACCGTACACTCTGGAAGGTGTGTGACGTCTCACACCGACCCGGTCCTGTAGTGAGGGGTGTCGGTGTTTACGGACCGTACACTGTGGAAGGTGTGTGACGTCTCACACCAACCCGGTCCTGTAGTGAGGGGTGTGGGTGTTTACGGACCGTACACTGTGGAAGGTGTGTGACGTCTCACACCGACCCGGTCCTGCAGTGAGGGGTGTGGGTGTTTACGGACCGTACACTGTGGAAGGTGTGTGACGTCTCACACCGACCCGGTCCTGTAGTGAGGGGTGTGGGTGTTTACGGACCATACACTGTGGAAGGTGTGTGACGTCTCACACCGACCCGGTCCTGTAGTGAGGGGTGTGGGTGTTTACGGACCGTACGCTGAGGAAGGTGTGCGACGTCTCACACCGACCCGGTCCTGTAGTGAGGGGTGTGGGTGTTTACGGACCGTACGCTGTGGAAGGTGTGCGACGTCTCACACCGACCCGGTCCTGTAGTGAGGGGTGTGGGTGTTTACGGACCGTACGCTGTGGAAGGTGTGCGACGTCTCACACCGACCCGGTCCTGTAGTGAGGGGTGTCGGTGTTTACGGACCGTACGCTGTGGAAGGTGTGCGACGTCTCACACCGACCCGGTCCTGTAGTGAGGGGTGTCGGTGTTTACGGACCGTACGCTGTGGAAGGTGTGCGACGTCTCACACCGACCCGGTCCTGTAGTGAGGGGTGTCGGTGTTTACGGACCGTACGCTGTGGAAGGTGTGCGACGTCTCACACCGACCCGGTCCTGTAGTGAGGGGTGTCGGTGTTTACGGACCGTACGCTGTGGAAGGTGTGTGACGTCTCACACCGACCCGGTCCTGTAGTGAAGGGTGTGGGTGTTTACGGACCGTACACTGTGGAAGGTGTGTGACGTCTCACACCGACCCGGTCCTGTACTGAGGGGTGTGGGTGTTTACGGACCGTACACTGTGGAAGGTGTGTGACGTCTCACACCGACCCGGTCCTGTACTGAGGGGTGTGGGTGTTTACGGACCGTACACTGTGGAAGGTGTGTGACGTCTCACACCGACCCGGTCCTGTAGTGAGGGGTGTGGGTGTTTACGGACCGTACACTGTGGAAGGTGTGTGACGTCTCACACCGACCCGGTCCTGTAGTGAGGGGTGTGGGTGTTTACGGACCGTACAGTGTGGAAGGTGTGTGACGTCTCACACCGACCCGGTCCTGTAGTGAGGGGTGTGGGTGTTTACAGACCGTACACTGTGGAAGGTGTGTGACGTCTCACACTAACCCGGTCCTGTAGTGAGGGGTGTGGGTGTTTACGGACCGTACACTGTGGAAGGTGTGTGACGTCTCACACCGACCCGGTCCTGTAGTGAGGGGTGTGGGTGTTTACGGACCGTACAGTGTGGAAGGTGTGTGACGTCTCACACCGACCCGGTCCTGCAGTGAGGGGTGTGGGTGTTTACGGACCGTACGCCGTGGAAGGTGTGTGACGTCTCACACCGACCCGGTCCTGCAGTGAGGGGTGTGGGTGTTTACGGACCGTACGCCGTGGAAGGTGTGTGACGTCTCACACTGACCCGGTCCTGCAGTGAGGGGTGTCGGTGTTTACGGACCGTACACTCTGGAAGGTGTGTGACGTCTCACACCGACCCGGTCCTGTAGTGAGGGGTGTCGGTGTTTACGGACCGTACACTGTGGAAGGTGTGTGACGTCTCACACCAACCCGGTCCTGTAGTGAGGGGTGTGGGTGTTTACGGACCGTACACTGTGGAAGGTGTGTGACGTCTCACCCCAACCCGGTCCTGCAGTGAGGGGTGTCGGTGTTTACGGGGACCGTACTCGGGATGTTCTGTGATTGATCTCATCATTCGGAGGATCTGCTCCTCCTGGAACGGGCCGGGTCTGTGTGCTCACTCTCAGTTCTAGGCTTCTGGCGTCACTACTCAATGGGATCGTACTTCACAATGTGATCAACTAAAAGCTCGCAGGCTGCGGCACACTGGGGAATCGGCAGAGTGTAGCAACATCTGAAGCTCTCCTAGGATTAACCCTCTGTGAGCCGTATACTTGTCTAAAGTCAGGCTGGAGTAAGGGAGAGGGTGTAAAGCGTCAGGGAGATGGAACTGCAGACTCCTTCACTCGTTGACGGATCACTCCCTCACTCCTCTGGAGTCTTTGTCCTGAACCGTGCAAGCTTGATCTGAAGATTGAGATCACCAAACATCTCCCGGATCTGCAGCCAGAGAGGAGGAAAGATGAATGATTGCTAAGGTAGGGGAGTTGAAGAAGTGATGGAGGGGGAGAGTTGGGAAAAGAGAGGGATTAAGAAATAAGGGACAGGAGGGAGTTTACTCTCTCACCTTGTTTCGAATGGCTTCCCACACTTCATCCTCACTCATGTCTCCACTCGATGTCAGCTGCACTTTAATCCACATGCGTTCTGAACAAAACAGCCCAGTGTCAACATGGTGTCGCTCTCAGGTCAAGTGCTGCTCACGGGATGTTTTCTCATCTCTGTCCCTTTAATCACGCAATCTCTTCTCCCCGCTCCACGCCCTCTGACACCTTGATTCCTCTCCACACCCACCCCACCCTCTGACAGCTTGATTCGTCCCCACACCCTCATCAAATATCTGTGCCAATATTCGGACAGGGAGAGAGAGAGAAAAGGGCAGGGGTGGGGTCAGGACGAGAGTGTGCACAGGTAGTGAAGAGAGGCAGAAAACGAGGGAGGGGCAGACAGTGAGGGGGTGGAAAGTGGTAGTGAGAAAAGAAAGAGAAAGATGGATGAATCCAGAGTGAGAGACAGAGACATGGAATGTGAGATTTCCCAGTTACCTGCATTGGACAGTTTTATGGAGATGGGAAATGATGTCAGTTACATCCACATGTAAGATTAGAACAGTACATGGTCATCAGTGCAGAAGATTAGAGCTCCTGGTATTGGGTGTAGTGTGTTAACGAGGAGTGAAGACTTATGATCACATAGTGAATGGATTCTTGGAGGAACACGTTATGGAAACTGGCAAGAAACCTCCCTCATTCACTCACCATCTCTCCGTATTCAGGCCATTCCAGATATCAGTCAGCTCCCACCCAACCTCCACACCACCCCTCAGTCACCCTCTCCCTCCTCAATCACTCCTCACCCACACATCCCTCCCACCACATCCAGTCAATCCCTTCCTCAGTGACATCAGGTCTCTATTCAGAATCAGAATCAGGTTTAGTGTCACCGACATAATCTCCACACACACACACACACACACAAAGATACATACATATATAAACTAGTGGCGCAGAAAAAGAGGACAATGTAATGGAAGTACTGATCATGGGTTCATTGTCCATTCAGAAATCTGATGACGGAGGGAAGAATCTGTTCCTGAAACGCTGATTGTGTGTCTTCAGGCTCCTGTTCCTCTTCCTTTGTGATAGCAATGTGAAGAGGGATTCCTGAGTGATGGGTGTCTTTAATGATGAATCCTATTCCATCTCCCCATCACTTTCCTGTCACTAACCCACACCCCCACAGACCCTTTCTCCCGGATACTCTGACCTTCTCCCTGGTCTCCATGCTTTCCCACTCCAGCCACCTACCTACCGACCAGCCCCTCTGCCCATCGTCTCTCCTGACACCGTCATTCACCGCAGGTCACGCAGGTGAATGGGTCTGAAACAGAGAGAGAAAGGAGAGGAGAGAGAGAGAGAGAGGGGGCGGGGAGAGAGGGGAGGGGGGGAGAGAGAGAGAGGGAGAGAAAGAGATCAGATATCCCCAATAGTCACAAGACTTCATCCCTGAGGTACGCGTTGGGGCACAGGATGGTTCCTCCTGGTCTGTAATGAGGAACACAGAGACAGGGACAAGTGGAAACACTGAAACAGTTCATCACAGTGGGACAGGAGTTCAGGGAATGTGAGACTGTGTCTGTGGTGAAACCAATACCATCCCTCTCCTTCCCAATCCTCCGTCACTACCCTCAGTCTGACACGGGATGAATTTTAGGGACTGACCATGGGGAACAACATCCCCACCATGGATACCTGAGCTTGTAGATCCTTCTGGGGTGCTGGTCAAACCCTGACCAGGTTCTCCCATCGCTGGTCCCTGGGGTTCCTGAGTTGTGTCCAAATGGGGATCTGTGAGGAGAGAGACAAGGTGGGTGAGGATGTGTGAGTGATTACAGAAAAAGACACTGAAAAGCTGGTCAGGATGAACCTGGCTGCAGAGAACAGGAGTTACCAGTTCGTAAGAATCCACTAAACATCACGAGTCTGACAAATCAAACTGCTCATCCCCTACATTAGCATCTCGTAAAGCACAGGCAACACCACACTCCCTGAATTCCCATCTCCTCCTTTCACACCCACACACCTCACCCAGACATTCCCTTCACTGACATCTTCTAGTCAGAGTCAGAATTAATATCACCAGTACATGTCATGAAACATTTGTTTTGCGGCAGCAAAATATATATATATATATATATTCACACACGTACACATGCATACATACAGTGCCTATAAAAAGTATCCCTCCCCCTTTGGAAGTTTTCATGTTTTATTGTTTTGCAACATTTAATCACAATGGATTTATCTTTTGGACATTGATCAACAGAAAAAAAAACTCTTTCGTGTCACAGTGAAAACAGATCCTTAACAAAGTGATCTAAATTAATTACAGATATAGAGCACAAAATAACTCCGTAAGTATTTACTCCCTTTAATATGACACAGCAAATCATCACTGGTGCAGCCAATTGACTTTTGAAGTCACAAAATTAGTTAAATGAAGATCTGTTTTTGGAGACCTGTGTTTCAATTGATTGTCGTAAAATACACCAGTATCTGGAAGGTACAACTGTTGGTGAGTCAGTATCCTGACAAAAACTACACCATGAAGACAAAAGAACACGCCAAGCAACTCCGCAAAAAAGGTTATCGGAAAGCACAAGCCAGGAGACGGAAACAAGAGAATTTCCAAGTCACTCACTATCCCTTGGAGTACAGTTGTGTCAATCATCAAGAAATGGAAATCTGCCTCGAGCGGGCTGTTCTCAAAAACTGAGTGAGTGAGCAAGATAACGACTAAAGAGCGACCCACCAAGAGACCAATGACAACTCTGGAGGAGTCACAAGCTTCAGTGGCTGAGATGGGAGAGACTGCGCACACAACATGTGTGTCACCAGTCGCAGCTTTATGGGACAGTGGCAAACAGAAAGCCACTGTTGAAAAAAACTCAATGAACACTGGCAGAAGGCATATGGCAGACTCCAAAGTCAGCTGGAAGAAGGTTCTCTGGTCTGATGAAACCAAAATTCTTTTTGGCCAAACACCGCACATCATCAAAAACACACCATCCCTACCGTGAAGCACGGTGGTGGCTGCATCGTGCTGTGGGGATGCTTCACTCCAGCAGGCCCTGGAAGGCTTGTGAAGGTAGCGGGTAAAACAAATGCAGCAAAAGACAGGGAAATCCTGCAGGAAAACCTGACACAGTGGGCAAAAGAACTGCAACTTGGGGGAAGATTTGTCTTCCAGCAAGACATTGACCCCAAACATAAAGACAAAGCTGCACAGGAATGGACTAAAAACAACAATGTCCTGAAGTTGCCCAGTCACAGTCCAGACCCCAATCCAATTGAGCATTTGTGGCTGGACTTGAAAAGGGTTGTTCACTCATGATCACCATGCAATCTGACAGAGCTTGAGCAGTTTTGGAAAGAAGAATGGTGAAAAATTGCAGTCTCCAGATGTGCAAAGCTGATGGAGACCTATCCACACAAATTCAAGGCTGTAATGGCTGCCACCAGTACATCTACTAAATGCTGACTTGAAGGGGCTGAATAACTTACACAACCAATTATTTTGTGTCTTATATTCATCACAACAAAGCACACCAACTGTGAGTAATCTTGGACAGAGCAGAAATTTCACACAGACAGGAGGGAAAGAATAATTGGCAGCCCGTTACGATGCACATCCAACAGCTGAACTGGTCTGTGAGAAGTTCGACATCACAGAGCGAGAGACTGAGAGACCCCGATGGACACAAGATCTCATACCTGAGGATCTCTCTCCCACTGAGGTAGAGGATGGTGTTGCGGTGGGTTGTCCTGTAGATGATTCATTAGGCTGATCCATTGTGGAAGCCTCCAGGTCTGGAACAAAGTAACAGAGACATGGGAGAGTGGCAGAGATTAAACAGGGACAATAATTCATAAAGATGAGGGATTCTGCAGATGCTGAAAATCCAGAGCAACACACACAAAATGCTGGAAGAACTCAGCAGCTCAGACTGTATCTCTGGAGGGGAATAAACAGTGAATGTTTTGTGCTGAGACCCTTCATCAGCACTGGAGAGGAAGGGGGAAGAAGCCAGAATAAAGAGGTGGGGAGGAGTACAGCTGGCAGGTGATAGGTGAAACCAGGTGAGTGGGAAGGTGGGTGGGTGAGGGAGGGGTGATTTGAGAAGTTTGGAGGTGATATGTGGAAGAGGTAAAGGGCTGAAGAAGGAATAGTCTAATAGCAGAGGACTGTGGACCAGAGAATAAAGGAATGGAGGAGGGGACCAGAGGGAGATGATGGACAGGGGAGCAGAAGAGAAGGGCTAAGAGAGGAGCCAAAAAGAGAGGGAAAGAGAGGGAATTGGTAGGGGCATAAATTGCCAGAAGTTAGAGAAATCAATGTTCATGCTGTCAGTTTGGACGCTACCCAGACACAATATGAGGTGCTGCCCTCCAATTCTGAGATTGGCCTCATCAGGTGAGTGCAGGAGTCCTTGGACAGACATGTGGGAATGGGAACGGGAAGTTGAATTGAAATGGGTAGTCACTGGAACCACAATTTGGAAAGGAGGTCTCTGATCTGAGGAGATACCAAAACCATCCAGTCCCTGTTCAGCAACTCTCCCTGGTGAATGTCTGTGACCAGTCACTACTCTCAGTCAACGCCCAGATGAACAAAGGACTGAAGAAGGGAAACATGACCCCACCATGGATACCTGAGTTCACAGAGCCTACTGGGGTGGTGGTCAAACTTGAACCAGGGTCTCCCGTCTCTGGTCCCTGGGGTTCCCGAGTTGTGTCTGACTGGGGTTCTGCAATAAGAAGACATACAAAGGAAGGGTTAAGTAGTGAACAAGCTTTACGTTTGATCAGGAAGGAACTCAATGGCAGGAACAGGATGCTCAAGTCCAGGTCAAATCTGTCCTCTGAAATATACACTCTCCCCTCTCCTTTGGTCTTTAATACCTCTACCCTTGTCTCTCAAATCCCTCTCCTCACATCTCCCTCTCTCGGCATTCACTCTGTCTGTATCACTCTCTTCTCAGTCTCTCCATCCCTCCCTCCAGTTGGAGTGTCACTCTCACTGATCTCTCTATCTGACTCTCCTCACACAGTCATCACTCTCTCTTCACTCACCTCACTCCTCCCACTCCAGCATCCCACCTCTCTCTCCATCCCTCTCTCCAGTGTGTTTTCACCCATTTCCTTCTGTCCATGTACTGAATTACTCAAATCCCACTCCGGTCGTTTCTATGTCTCATCAGTCACTGCAACTCCTCACAGTCATTCCTCCCTTCCACTCTGTGACCACCCTCCCCTCTCACCTCCATCATCTCCCCTCCCTCCTGTGTCACTCAGTCACTCCACCCCTCTGTTCACTCACCACTCCCTCATTGCCCCTCTCTCTCCACCCCTCTCACCCATTTTCTGCTGTCCTCGTACTGAATTATTCATGACAACAATCAGTTTGTGCCAGAGCGAGGACCTGGACCCACTGTGATTTGCCTATCACAATAGGTCTACAAATCAAATCAAATTCAGCTTAATTATCATTCAAACCCTACATGGATACAGCCGAACGAGACCGCATTCCTCTGGGGACAAGGTACAAAACATTCAATAACACTGAGTAACAGAGTTCAGAATATCGAGCAAAGAAGCATCGTCACTTGAAAAGGAAATCATACACAGTGCAAGACCCTGAGAGACAATGTCCAGCAGTCGATGGTACTGTCTCCCGGCAGTGTACAGACACACGCAATCCAGCCTGTCAGTCCACCGCTCAAACACGATAGGGCAGAGAGGGGTGGACACAGAGAAAGGGGAGGAGTGATGGAGGTGGGAGGGGAGGATGGTCACAGAGAGGAATGGAGGAATGACTGTGAGGAGTTACACGGTGACTGATGAGATATAGAAACGACTGGAGTGGGATTTGAATAATTCAGTACGTGGACAGAAGGAAATGGGTGAAAACACACTGGAGAGAGGGATGGAGAGAGAGATGGGATGCTGGAGTGGGAGGAATGAGGAGTGAAGAGAGAGTGATGGTGGAGTTTCAAGATGGCGACGTAAGCATCTGCCTTTTAGGCGCTCTTTATTTTTTCAACTATAATCACCCTTTAATCAAATCTTTTCGAACTTAATCATATGAGTTGCTACTTCTGATTGACTCTTTTTTCCTAAAATAACATTTGATCTAATCTTGTCAAACTTAAAATGGCTACAAGTAAGAAATCGGCTAAGGATCCTTTATCTATCGACACAGTCGCTAACATTCTGGATTCTAAACTTGCGGGTTTGGAAGGCAGACTAGAAGGTAAATTGGATAGTAAACTGTCAAGTTTGGAAAAAAGGCTTACCACGAAAATATCTGATCTTGAAGGAGTTGTTAGATCGCTTGAAATTAAGTTTCAATCGCCGGCGTTAGATGTTCAGCGGCATGAAAATAAGATTACGACTCTTGAATAATCAATTTGTGAAAAAGCACGTACAATTGAAGTGTTAGAGAAGAAGATAGAGTCGACTGCTAAAACTTTGGATCAGTATAAGTTTAAAATTACTGATCTTGAAAATCGATCTCGCAGACAGAATTTGCGCATCATCGGGTTTCCCGAAAAAGTTGAGTCCGGTGATTTAACTGAATTTTTCGCTAAATTACTGTGGGAAATTTTCGGTGATGAAGGTTTGCAAAATGAACCTGTAATCGATCGCGCTCACAGAGTTGCGAGGTTTTCGTCTACGAGTGATAAACCACGAGCGGTGATTGTTCGCCTTCATTATCCTCGTGAGAAAGAGCTTCTAATTCGATTAGCTCGTAAAAAAGGTACGATCTCTTACAAAACCAATTCATTTCGAATTGTTGAGGATTATTCTTATGAAGTAATGAGAGCCAGAATCGCTTTTAAACCAGTGATGGCAGAGATTCACTCAATTGGACTTAAACAAGCTTTAATGTATCCAGCGAAGCTTAGAATTGTGCTGAACGACAACAGTCAACGATTTTTCAACACTCCGGAAGAAGCGAAGAAATTTGTTGAAGAATATCGATCCTCTAGTGCAACTTGAACTATGAGTTACATTGAAGATTTTTTTGGAGAGAGGATGCCATTTCATTTTAAGTTTTAACCCATGAAGTTGGGTTATAACTTCTTATCCTGATCTATGGGTCTGGGTTTTTTTTTACTACTATTATCATTGCTTATAGATGCTGTTTTAATTTTTATAATATCCTTTTTTATACACGTTTGTATTTTGTAATAATGAATTATTTTTGCAAAATGTCGTTTCTTCTTCCCATAAGTCTTTGCTTTTGAAACGTCATCTTTGTATTTGAATATGGAATTTTTTTAAAGGTATATTACACTTTTAAATTTTAATGTTCATTTTTTTTTATTAATGATTTTTTGTTTTACTATTTTAGTTTTTCTTTAACCTGACTGATATATGTATGTATGTATGTGTATATGTATATATATATATATATGTGTGTGTGTGTATGTGTGTATATATATATATATATATATATGTGTATGTGTATATATATATTTTTTTTGTAACTCTATATTTTAATTTGGGTGTATATAGTTTTTTTAAAAAAAATCTTCTTATGGAGCTGCCATCTTGAAATGGGGGTAATATTAGTATTAGTTTATGCGCCTGCCGCTTGGCTTTCTTTCAAAGGGTGGGGGAGGGGGGAGGGATCTTTTTTCACGCTTTTGCTTTTAATTTTTTTGCTTTTAGTTTATGGGCTGACTTTAAATTGTTAATATTGTTGAGGTGTCAGGATCTCCGGTTGCTCCTGAATCAATTTTCCTTCTTCCTGAATTGTGGGTTATGTGTCTTTTTAACCTTTTATGATACACACAACTAATATTAGCATGATGGATAAATCTGTTAACTTTATCTCGTGGAATACTAATGGTTTAAGTCATCCGATTAAACGTAAAAAAATATTTAAAGTATTCCATAGATTGAACGCTAATATTATTTTTGCACAGGAGACCCATATTAGGAGGGAGGATAATCAACGTTTTTTTAGGTTCTGGAAAGGCCAACAATTTCACTCGAATTGTACCGCTAAAATTAGGGGTGTGTCTATTTTTATAGACCCCTCAATATCGTTTACACATTATGAAGTTATTTCTGATCCACAGGGTAGATTTTTGTTGATAACTGGTTCACTTTTTAATCGGAAAGTTGTTTTAGTTAATATTTATGCTCCAAACTTTGATTGCCCTGAATTTTTTAAACGTTTATTTACTTCCCTTCCTAACTTGAATGAATATATGTTGATAATGGGTGGAGACTTTAATTGTTGTTTGAATCCTTCGATGGATAGATCTAAACCTATTCGAACACTTCCGAATAGATCAGCTTTACTTATTAATTCTTTTATGGTTGATTCTGGAATTACTGAAATATGGCGGTTTTTGAACCCTAAAGATAAAGAATTTTCATTTTTTTCACATGTATATCATAGTTATTCTAGAATTGATTATTTCCTTATTGATCATCGTTTATTAACAGATGTTATTGATTGTAAATACGATTCTATTGCTATTTCGGATCATGCACCTTTGAAGTTATCTATCAAGATTCCGGACTCTTCTATTAATACTAGATCTTGGAGACTTAATGCTACTTTGCTTCAAGATCCAGAATTTATTACCTTCATAAAACAACAAATTGACTTATTTTTTTCAACAAACTATACTGAAGAGATTGACAGAGGAATACTTTGGGACTCTTTCAAGGCTTTTATTCGTGGACAAATTATCTCATATTCCGCTGGTAAAAGAAAACAAAGATATTCAGATATAGCTTTATTGGTGGATAAAATTAAAGAAATTGATAAGATTTATTCCGTTACTCCTACCAAAGAACTTTATAAGAAGAGAGTTGAGCTTCAAATGGAACATAGTTTATTATTATCTTCTTCAATTGAGAATCAATTAATTAAGACCAGGGCTCAATTTTATATTCATAGTGATCGAACTGGTAAATTGTTAGCTAATCAATTAAAAGCTATTTTGACTAAGCGACAAATTATTAAAATTCGTAAACAAGACGGTAATTTAACTACTGATTATAAAGAAATCAATAACACTTTTCAAGATTTTTATAAATCTTTATATCAATCAGAATTTGACGGTGACCGGTTTATGATGGATAATTTTTTTAATAACTTGAATATTCCTAAACTGATAGATGAAGATTGTAGCTTGCTTGATGCTCCTATCTCTATGGATGAAATACGAGAGGCTATCTCATCAATGAATTCAGGGAAAGCTCCTGGTCTTGATGGTTTTATTGTAGAATTTTTTAAAACTTTTTCTTTATTGCTTTCTCCTTGGCTATGTGAAATCTTTAATGATGCGTTTGTTAAGAAGAGATTACCTCTATCTTTTTATGAAGCTACTATTTCTCTAATTCTTAAAAAAGATAAAGATCCTACCTTATGTGCATCTTATTGCCCTATATCATTATTAAATGTAGACTCTAAGATTCTTACAAAAATTTTAGCCATTAGATTAGAAAAGGTAGTATCACAGATTATTTCAGAAGATCAAACTGGTTTTATTAGGAATCGGTATTCCTTTTTTAATATTAGAAAATTGATTAACATAATTTATACTTCATCACCTACAATCCCAGAATGTGTTATCTCATTAGATGCTGAAAAAGCCTTTGATAGAGTTGAATGGACATATTTATTTAATGCATTGAGAAACTTTAATTTTAGTCCTAATTTTATATCATGGATTAAATTAATATATTATAAACCTGTTGCTTCTGTTCTTACAAATAATTATAGATCCTCTTTTTTTCAATTATCTCGTGGTACGAGACAAGGTTGTCCTTTAAGTCCTTTATTATTTAATATTGCATTAGAACCTTTAGCTATTGCTATTCGTGAGTCTCCTAATATTTTTGGTATCATCCGTAATGAGAAGTTTTCAAACTATCACTTTATGCTGATGATTTGCTGTTATATATTTCTGATCCTAATAGGTCTATTCCTGCTATTTTATCCTTGTTGGCTCAATTTGGTAGTTTTTCTGGTTATAAGTTAAACTTAGATAAGAGTGAGTTATTCCCCTTAAACGCGCAAACCTTATTGAATGACAGGATGCCATTTAAAGTTGTTACTGATAACTTTATCTATTTAGGTATAAAAATCACCAAGAAATATAAAGATTTATTTGGACTGAATTTTTTACCTATGCTTCATCAAATTCAACAACTTACTACAAGATGGTCTCCCTTATTTTTATCATTAGTTGGTCGGATTAATGCTATTAAAATGATGATTTTACCGAAATTTTTATATTTATTTCAAGCTTTACCAATTTTCATTCCTAAATCTTTTTTTGATAATATTGATTCAAAAATTTCCTCATTTGTGTGGCAAAATAAAAACCCTAGGTTAAGCAAAAGGCAATTACAAAAATCTAAATAAGATGGTGGTCTAGCTTTACCTAACTTTAGATTTTATTATTGGGCGAATAATATTCGTAACCTAATGTATTGGAAACTAGACTTGGACTCACCATTGTGCCCACAGTGGGTAAATTTGGAATGTAGTGAGGTAAAGGGATATTCTATATTTTCCGTTCTTGGTTCTTTTCTTCCTATTGATTTAGTTAAATTCAATAAACAGATATCTAACCCTGTTGTCAAACATACACTACGAATTTGGTTTCAATTTCGCAAATTTTTTAATCTGAAAAACTTTGTTCTGGACAGCCCTATTTTATTTAATTTTTTTTTTCAAACCTTCATTGACAGATCAAGCTTTTAGCATATGGAAAAGGAAAGGTATAAAATGTTTTCGTGATCTTTTTTTTGAAGGTACTTTGATGTCTTTTGATCAACTTTCTAACAAATTTAAATTACCTAAATCTAATTTTTTTAGATACTTACAAATTAGAAATTTCTTACATAAAATTCTCCCATCTTTTCCCAATTCAACTCCATTGGATTTTTCAGATTTGATTTTTACTTTTAAGGGATTAGTAGCTTTTATTTATAACATGATTATGAAGATACAGCCAGAAATATCGGATAGAATTAAACAAGAATGGGAAAAAGAACTTCGATATAATATATCAACAGATAAATGGGAAAAAATTTTACAAACGGTTAATTCCTCTTCTATTTGTGCTAAACATGCTTTAATACAATTTAAAATTGTACATAGAGCTTATATGTCTAAAGATAAGCTTGCTCGATTCTACTCGCATATCAATCCTCAATGTGACAGATGTCACTTAGAAGTGGCTTCATTGACCCACATGTTTTGGTCATGTCCCACTTTACATAACTATTGGAAGGACATTTTTGATGTCATTTCCTCAGTATGGAATATCGATTTACAACCCCATTTTATTACTGCAATTTTCGGTATACCAAATGAAGATGGTAATCAGTTTTCCCCTTCAATCAGACGAATGATTGCCTTTGTAACATTAATTGCCAGAAGGTCTATACTACAAAACTGGAAAGAAGTAAACCCTCCTACCACATCTCAGTGGTTCTCCCAAACTATTTCCTATCTGAGTTTGGAAAAAATTAGCAGCACTATTTTTGATTCTTCAATTAAATTTGAAGAAACCTGGGGACCATTTATTCGACATTTTCATATGAATTAATTTGGCCTATTTCAGATCCTTTTCTCTACTTATTCTTGTTCAGGTATGGAGTTCCGGAGTTTTTTCTTGACACTATTACATATTTATAAACTGTTATTATTGCCCATGTTAGTTTAGTTTAGTATTTTTTTTTCAATATATATTTTCTTCTATATATTTTCAATTTTTTTTTCTTTTTTGATGATTATTTTTGTTTTTTTTTTCATATATATTTATATAGACTTGATTGATTTATGTACCTTTTGTTGATTGATGTTTAATAGGATATTATTATCCTATTACTAATGTAATTTCAAGTTTATTGAATTTGTAATCTATTCATTATCATGTTTTGTTTTTTTATATATGAAATTTAATAAAAAGATTGAAAAAGAAAAAGAGAGAGTGATGACTGTGTGAGGAGAGTTGGGCAGAGAGGTCAGTGAGAGTGACTCTCCAACTGGAGGGAGGGAAGGGGGGACTGACGAGAGTGATGAGACAGAGTGAATGCCGAGAGAGGGGGATGTGTGGAGAAGGATTTGAGAGACATGTGTGGAGGATCGAAGCAAGAGGCGGAGAGTGAAGAAGTAAAGGCACCTCGGAGAGAAGCTGTTTTTTTTAACTGATCAGGGAAAAGAGGCTAGACTGCGCAGGTGTGTGACGTAGCGCGCCAAAGGTTAAAAAAAACCCCGCCATATAAAGAGGCCATCGTCAGAGTGGACTGAATCAGAGTGGGACGGCTTTGGCTCAACAGGCTTCCGCGTGAACAGGCAGAGGCGAGGGTAGGTCCCCGGTAAGTTTTGTTTTTGTTCGTTTAGAGTAGAGAGAATGCCAGGCAGGATGTTGGAATGCTCCTCTTGCAGGATGTGGGAATTCAGGAGACCTCCGTTGTCACTGACAAAGACACCTGCAAGAAGTGCATCTAGCTGCAGCTCCTAACAAACCACATTAGGGACCTGGAGCGGGAGCTGGATGACCTCCCGATGATTCGGGAGAATGAGGAGTTTATGGATAGTAGCTACAGGGAGGCAGTTACACCAAAGGAGCAGCACACAGGTAATTGGGTTACCGTCAGGCGAGGGAAGGGGAAAGGGCAGGTAGAGCAGGGCTCCCCTGTGGCCATTCCCCTCAACAACAAGTATACTGATTTGGATACTTGTTGGGGGGGATGACTTACCTGGGACAAGCTGTGGCAGCCGAATCTCCGTCACTGAGTCTGGTTCTGCAATGCAGAAGGGAGGTGGGGAAGAAGAGGAGAGCGGTAGTGATAGGTGACTCAATAATTAGAGGTACAGACAGGAGGTTCCGTGGTCGTGACAGGGACTCCCGGATGGTTTGTTGCCTCCCGGGTGCCAGGGTCAGGGATGTCTCTGATCACATGCACAGCATTCTGAAGTGGGAGGGTGAGCAGCCCAGATGTCATGGTACACACCGGTACCAATGACGTAGGAAGATAGAGTAAGGACATCCTGAAGAGTGAGTACAGAGAGCTTGGTAGGAAGTTAAAAAGCAGGACCTCGAGGGTGGTAATCTCAGGATTGCTACTTGTGCCACGTGCCAGTGAGGGTAAGAACAGGATGTTCTGGAGGATGAACACGTGGCTGAGGAACTGGAGTAGGGGGCAGGGTTTCAGATGTCAGGATCATTAGGACCCCCTCTGGGGCAGATGGGACCTGTACAAGAGAGACGGGTTGCACCCGAACTACAGGGGGACCAATATCCTCGCAGGGAGGTTTGTTAGTGCTATTGGTGGGGATGGTTTAAACTAGATTTGCAGGGGGATGGGAACCAGAGTGCCAGAGCAGATAGTGGAGTGGGGGTGAAATTAAATGATGTTAAAGGTTCATGCAAAGTCACAAATGGAAGGGTTGTGTGTGGTGGTAATCATCTTCTGAGGTCTGTCTATTTCAATGCAAGGAGTATTGTGGGGAAGTCTGAAGAGCTGAGGGCGTGGATTCACATGTGGAACTATGACATTGTAGCCATTAGTGAAACTTTGCTACAGGAGGGGCAGGATTGGCAGCTTAATGTTCCAGGGTCCCGATGTTTCAGACGTGATAGAGGCAGAGGGATGAAGGGTGGGGGGAAGGGGGTAGCATTGCTAGTCAGGGAAAATGTTACAGCAGTGCTCAGGCAGGACAGATTAGAGGGCTTGTCTACAGAGGCCATATGGGTGAAGCTGTGAAACAGGAAAGGTATGACCACATTAATGGGGTTGTATTATCGACCACCCAATAGTCAGCGAGAATTGGAGGAGCAAATCTGCAGAGAGATAACAGACAACTGCAGGAAACATAAAGTTGTGATAGTAGGGGATTTTAGTTTTCCACATATTGATTGGGACTCCCATACTGTTAAATGTTTAGACGGGTTAGAGTTTGTAAAATATGTCTGAGAAAGTTTGCAAAATCAATATATAGAGGTACCAATGAGAGAGTATACAATATTAGATCTCTTATTAGGAAACAAGTTAGGACAGGTGACAGAAGTGTGTGTAGGGGAACACTTTGGTTCTAGTGATCAATCACATATTGGTTTCAACTTGACCATGGATAAAGATAGATCTGGTCCTCGGGTTGAGGTTCTAAACTGGAAAAAGGCCAAATTTGAAGAAATGGGAAAGGATCTAAGAATCGTGGATTGGGCCAGGTTGTTCTCTGGCAAGGATGTCGTTGGGAAGTGGGATGCCTTCAAAGGAGAAATTTTCAGAGTGCAGGGTTTGTATGTTCCTATCAGGGTTAAAGGCAAAGTGAATGAGCTTCCAGATGAAGTGGTAAATGCGGGCTCATTTCTAACATTTAATAAAAACTTGGATGGGTACATGGATGAGAGGTGTATGGAGGGCTATGGGCCAGGTGCTTAATTCCTGGTCAAATCTGCTTTTTGAAATACACATACTCCCCTCTACTTTCCTGTTTAATACCTCCAACCCTTGTCTGACAAATCCATCTTGTCATGTGTCTCTCTCCCTGTCTGCCCCACTCCTCGGCCTCTCACCATCTCCCCCTCCTGTCCCCTCGGCCTCTTCATCACTCCCACCCCCCCCCCCCAACCTCTCCGTCACTCCCATTTCCTTGGCCTCTCCCTGTCTCCTGCTTTCCTCAGCCTCTCTGTCACAAGCTCCCGTCGGCCTCTCCCTGTCACCTGCTCCCTTTCTCCCCCTCCACTCGGCCTCTCCCTATCTCCCGCTCCCCTTGGCCTCTCCCTAACTCCCCCTTCCCTCTCTGTCTCACCCTCCCCTCAGCCTCTCACCGTTTCCTCATTCCCTTGGCCTCTACATCACTCCCCCTTCCCTCGACCTCCGTCACTCCCTCTCCCCTTGGCCTCTCTCTGTCTCCCACTCCCCTCAGCATTCCCCCTGTCTCACCCTCCGCTCAGCCTTTTCCCGCCTCCCCTCTGCCCCTTCCTTTCTACCCCACACCTCGGGCGCTCCCTGGGGTGGAGATATGACGTGTAAGACCCTGATTGGAGAGAGTTCTGAGCATGCGCAGAAATCTGAGAAAGATCAAGAAACATCGAGAAGCCTGGCCCTGTGAGACTCGTGTGGTTTTACTGCTGTTGTCAATAAAATTCTATTCTTCCAGAATATGTTTCGTTATTAGAAACCCCCGGAACGTATTAATATAAAGAACATGACATAGTGTCAGAAGTCAGTCTAGAAATATAATACGTATACTACAGGACAATCGAAGCTAATCGAAAAAAGTGTTTGCATTGTTTTGGTGTTTGCGAACAGTTTTACAAATGGAGGGGCTGCAGCCGCCACCGACACTTCATTTGTTGGGGAACTGGAGAAAATTTAAACAACGTTTTGAAATTTATTTATCAGCGATTGGAGCAGATAAGAAACAGGAAAACAGGAAAGCTGCGACTCTACTTCACGTAATATGTGACGATGCAATTGAGGTATATAACCATTTTACTTTTGAAAATGGAGATAATTTGAATCTAAACGCAGCAATGGACAAATATGAAGCATTTTGTATACCGAAGCATAATGTGACATATGGGCGGTACAAATTCTTTACATGTCGGCAGAGAGCTGGTCAAACGATTGATCAATTTGTTACGGAGTTGAGACACCGCAGTAAAATGTGTGAGTTTGCAGAGCTGACAGACTCTCTCATTAAAGACAGAATTGTTTGTGGCATTCTGGATATTGGTCTGTTAAGAGAACAAGGTTTAGATTTGGCAAAAGCTTTAATGCTCCGCAAAGCTTTGGAAACCGTGATGTCGCAGGCTAAAGAGCTTTTCATTGAGAGCAAAGTAGACGCTTTATTGAAACACGAACGTATTAGAAATAATAACATGACAACAAAACTGACAGAGAGAAAGACATTATCAGAGATAAAAAAAGCTATGTAATCGCTGTGGGTGGCAGCACCGAACAAAACAGTGTCCAGCGTATGGGAAAATGTGCAATGATGGGGGTAAGAGTAATCATATTTCACACTGTTGCAGAGGTAGAAAGAAAATAAGTAAATGCAGTGCTTGAAAATGAACTTCATATAGATGTGCTTTGTGAAAACAATGTAAGAATGATTGGACTATTCCATTGCAAGTGAACCAAAACAATATTCTGTTTAAACTGGATACTGGAGCTCAAGTAAATGTTCTTGCAGAAGCTGAGTTTAATGCATTAAAGCCAAGACAAAAGTTACATCAGACAAATATAAAAGTGACTGGGTATTCAGGTGCAGACATTCCAGTTAAAGGAATTTGTGTGGCAAAAGTATCACACAAATATAGTGTGCACACGCTTTCATTTGTGGTGGTGCCAAGGAACGTACAGTCAATACTGGGTTTATCTGCCTGTGAGAGACTGAATTTGGTGAAAAGAGTCTTAGTCCTGGACAGTGACACAGAGTCAGAATACAGCGACTTGATGAAAGAGCAAGAGAGAACAAAATTTGATTCCAACTCGACAAAAGTAAAAGAAGTCATAAAGAAAGGTCCCAGACCCATCCCTTTGCTATCAGCATCTGACAAAGCATTGCCACCAAAACCAGGAGTTGCAATTTTGCCCTCTGGAAGTAACACACATGCATCAGTGGGCCATGCTTTCCATCACAGTCTCCCCTCTGCAGGAGGACAGAGGCCAGACTTGCCGGGACTGTACAATGCTGGTCTGAAGCCAAAGAGTGACTTGAATCATGATCCAGTTGAAGAAGTGAAAGCACAAGTGAGGGAATTGAGAAGTTTTACTGAAGTGATGAAGTCTCAGCATAAAAAAGAGATTACACAGTTAATTAATGAATTAGATGAAGACAAGAAGATTGGTATTTCATTACAAATGGAAGTGGAAGGAATTAAGAAAGCTACAGTACTTGAAGAAGTACAACCCAGATCACACGTGGTCCAAACAGAAGGAGCAGTGTTAAGAAGAAATCGTAAAGACCTCAAGAAAGAGACCAGACAGACAATGGGAATAACGATGAAACACAAGAACTGTGTGAACCACATAGAAGGTCAACTCGTGTTTGTAAAACCCAGAGAGACTGATAGAGACATGCTCAATTGTGCATTTGTTTTGATCAATGTTGCTAATTGTTTTCTTTTTAAGAAAAAGAAGACGCGGAGATATCACGTGTAAGACCGTGATTGGAGTGAGTTCTGAGCATGTGCAGAAATCTGAGAAAGATTGAGAAACATCGAGATGCACTGTAAAACACAAGTGGACTATTTGCTGTTATAAATAAAAGTTCTATTCTTCAGGAATATGTTTTATTATTAGAAACACACAATATGTATTAATATAAAGAACATGACAGCTGACCCCTCCCCTTGGCCTCTCCCCAACTTACCCTCCCTTTCTTCCTCAGCCCCTTTACCGCTCCCTACTTAACCTTCCCTTCAGTCCCTCCCTGTCTCCCGCTCCCCTTGGCCTTTCACTGTTTCCCTTGCCCTCCCCTTCCACTCGGCCTCTCACTGACTCCCTACCCCAGGCCTCTCCCTGTCTCTGACTACCCTCTACCCCTCTCCTCAGAGTCTTCCGCCTCCCTCTCCACATCCTTCTCCCTCTCCGTCCCTCCCTTTCTCCCAGTCACCTCAGCCATTCATGATCTCACTGTCCCTTCAGCCTCTCCCTGTCTCAGCCATTTACTGTCTCCCCATCCGCTCGGCCCATTTCGGCAGCTGTCTCCACCCCCCCCCAGTCTATCACCATCACCCCCACAGCCTCTCCCTGGCACCCCCCCCCCATCTGCTCAGTCACTCACTGTCTCCTCAGTCCCTTGGCCTATCCGTCTCCGCCTACCCTCTGCCGTTCCCTGCTGCCCCCTTGCCTTGGCCTCTCACTGTCTTCCACACCCCTCGACCTATTGCCATTACCTTCAACTCTCGGCTTCACCCTGTCTCCTCCTATCTTCTGCCTCTCCCAACCTCCTGCTCTCCTCTGTCCACCCTCACTCTCCCCACTGCTGCCTCCACTTCCTGTCAGCCTCACCCTCCCTCACTCCAGGGGATGGGTAGACTCTCTCCCGGCAGCTGACACAGCACTGTGGGCCGAAGGGCCTGTGCTGTGCTGTACTGTTCTGTGTTCTATGATCTCTGTCACAGGTCAGACTGGGCAGTTTCATTCTGACCCCGGTGTGAAGGGGGATACGGGAAAGGTGATCACAGACCATGGGCAGGGCAGCCGACTGGAAAACTCAGCCCGTGGTGTGTGTTGGTGACTCAGGACGTTCTAAAATTTCCCCACAACTACCACACTGTGGTCTCACTGGGGAACGGTGACCTACCTGTACAGTACACAGTGTAACTCCAGGGTGTCGGCCACAGCCGATACACAAAGTAACCGGAGCAGTTTTTCACCCTGATCTCCTGGCTCCAGTAACAGGTGTATTCAGCCTGGGTGAAGCAGACGGTCCTGGTCACCTCCCCCTCTCCCCCGTTGGGATGGGGACCTGGAATGAGATTTATAAACACTGTAAAATGTACCCGGTCCCACAGTACAGCGAGGAATGTGAATCAGGACCCACTGTAAATCAGTGGTTCACAACCCACGGTCCGGTCCGGCCTCAGTCAGCACTGAGCTGCTGCCCTCTCCCTCTCCACCCCACCCTCCCCGCAGCAGCACCTTCATCTTCTGAATGAGCCTCCCATGAGGGACCTTGTCAAACGTCTGGGGGATCTCACTGAAACCTATCGAATATTGAAAGGTCTGGACAGAGTGGACATGGAGAGGATGTTTCCTATAGTGGGGGAGTCTGGGACCAGAGGGCACAGCCTCAGAACACAAGAATCTCCCTCTAAATCAGAGATGCAGAGGAATTTCTTCAGCCAAAAGGAGGTGAATCTGAGGAATTCATTGCCACAAACGGCTGTGGAGGTCACGTCATTTATAAATGTAAAGTGGAGGTTGAGAGGTTTTTTGATTTGTGAGGGTGTCATTTGTGACTGTCCCTCATTCACCCACGGCCTGCCCAATGCTCATCAGTCCCATCCATAAGAATCCTCTCCACTGCCTTCCCTACCACTGACGTGAGACTTACTGGTCAGAGAGTCACAGAAAGCTACAGCACAAAAACAGGCCCTTCGGCCCATCCAGTCCATGCTGAACCATTTAAACTGCCTTGTCCCATCAACCTGCACCTGGACCACAGCCGTCCATCTCTCCCATCCATGTACCAACCAAACTTCCCTTAAACATTGAAATTGAAATGGCATCCACCACTTGCTCAGGCAGCTCGATCCACACTGTAGTTTCTAGAATTATTCCTGTTTCCCGACATTTTCACCACATTTCAACAAAAGTTTAAATCTGTTTTATTTATCTATTTGTCAATAAAACACGGAGTAGGGCCTTCTGACCCTTTGGGCCACACTGCCTCTGCAACCCTCGACAATCCCGAGAAAGCCGATCGTCATCATGGGACAATTTACAGTGACCAATGATCTCACCCGGTACGTCTTCGGACAGTGGGAGGAAACCGGAGAACCCGGGGAAACCCATGCATTCCATGGGGAGGACGGACAGAGACTCCTTACAGATGACACTGGAATTGAACTCTGAACTCTGACACCCCGAGCTGTAATAGCGACGTGCTAACCACTACGTTACCATGGCAACCATTAATTTATCCCACTAATTGGTGAACAATGATGTCTGCAGACTCCCCCAACTCCCCGGAGATTACCCCAACACTGAAATGAGTCTGGGGTCATTGAAACTCCTCCGGGTGGTATCCAGAATGGGGTCAGTGGGCAGATCAGTTCTGTAACCCAACTCCAGGAAGTTGTCACTCCTCCACCGGACTCCATGACGATACAGGACCGTAGAGCGGTCTGAGTGACTGTGGGGAGACCTCTCAGGGAGATGGGGTTCTCAGTCAGTGCTAGGGCCCTCTGAAGTGATTCAGGTTGTTATTGTGACCCTCCCCAAAAATAACTGAGCCCCACTGATGTAAACTCTGACCCTACCGTTTAACCAGCCTGGGTACAGCCCGGAGCAGTGACCCTGTGGAACGACCGTCTCCGGAATCTTCCATCCTCCGGAACTGAAACAACAATCAGAGAGTCAGTCCCTGATCTGAGGGAGTTTATTCACTCAGAGTGACATGGGAAATTACACTCACCCTGTCCGTACCCCGTCTCTGGTCAATAACCCCCAATCCTGGGAATTCCCTCTCTGTTGTACCTCCCCCTTGTCTCTACCCTGAGAATGTGGGATCTCCCCTCTCCCTGTATTTACTCCCCATCTCAGTGTAGTCACTGATGATCCCGGTCTCCCTGCATTTCCCATTCACACACCCCTTGTTCCCCTGTTTACATTCCCCTTCTGTGTCCAGTTTCTCAGTGATTATCTCCTCACTTTACCTGTTAAATCTGTACCATCCCTCTTCAAGATTTCTATCATCCATCCATTGTCCACCGGTACACTCAGTGTTGGAACAATCCGTGCTCCTCCAGGGCTGATCCAGGACGGTGTGGTTTACACACGGATCACCGAGTGTGGAGTCTGTGACTGAGGGACAGAACGATGTTCAGTGTTAATGTACAGCTCACGTTCCCCATCCTCTTTCTCTGCCAACCACAACCCCCATCCTGAATTAAATGGTGGGAGAAGGGAGGGAGGCTATCTGGAAGGTGAAGCCAAGTGGGTGGGAAAGGACAAGGGCTGGAGAAGAAAGAATCTGAGCAGAGAGGAGAGTGGACAATAGGAGAAATGGCAGGAGGAGGGGACCCAGGGGGAAGTAATAGTTTGGTGCTAAGAAGTAAAAGGTCATATTATTGAAGAGACGAAGGGGGAGGAGAATTTTGTTCACCGGAAGGAGAAATCGATATTCATACCATTAAGTTGGAGGCTACGCAGAAGGAATATAAGGAGTTGCTCCTCGACTTTAAGGGGATTCATCTTGGCACAAGACAAGACTATAGATCAACAACATTGGAAAGGGATTGGGAATCGGAATTTAAATGTTTGGCCATCGGGAAATCCCGTTTATGGCGGATGGTGTGGAGGTGATTGAGAAGCAGTCCCCCAGTTTACGATGAGTCTCTCCAATGTAGAGGAGGCCACAATGGGAACAATAGACAGCCCCGGCAGATTCAGTGAAGTGATGCCACACCTGGAAGGAGTGTTTGGGGCCCTCAGTGGAGATGAGGGAGGAGGTGAATGGGCAGGTGCAGGGATAAGTGCCTGGAGGGAGATTAGTGGGAGGGACATATGGACAAGGGAATCGTGGAGAAAGTGATCCCTGCAGAGAGCGGTGGGCAGTGGGAGGAAAGGATATGTTTAGCAGTCGGGTACCTTTGGAGATTGAGGAAATTGTGGAGGATAATGTGTTGGATGTGGAGTCTGAAGTGGTGATAGGTGAGGACGAGGGACTCGGGAAGATGGAGTGAGTGGAGATGTATGGGAAATGGAGCAGATATGGGTGAGGGAAACATCAATAGTGGAGGGAGGGAAACCTCATTCTTTAAAGCAGGAGGACATCTCTGACACCCTGGAATGGAAACCACATCCTGAGAACAGATGTGGTGGAGGCACATCTTGTGCCAAGATGAGGCCACCCTCAAGGTGGAGGAGCAACACCTCATATTCCATCTGGGTACCCTCCAACCTGATGGTATATTGATTTCACAGTCCGGTGAACAAAATTTACTCCACTCCCTTCCTATATTCACATTCTGATCTTTTACTTCTCACCTGCTTTAAACTTCCCCGGGTCTCCTCCTCTTTCCGTTTCTCCAATTGTATTCACTCTCCTCTCCTATCAGTTTCTTTCTTCTCCAGCCCTTGACCTTCCCACCCACCTGGCTTCACCTGTCACCTTCCAGCTAACCACTCTGCCTCCCCAACCTTTGTTCTGGCATCTTCCCCCTGCCCTCTCAGTCCTGAAGAGGGGTCTTGGCCCAAATTATCAACTAACTATTCATTTCCATAGATGCTGCCTGACCTGCTGAGTTTCCCCAGCATTGTGTGTGTGTGTTGCTACATATTACTATATAATATCCTGAGATTCAGTTTCTTCCCGGCATTCACAGTGGAACAAAGAAATACAATAGAATCAATGAAAAACTACACACAAACAAAGACTGACAAGCAACAAATGTGCAATAGAAATCAACAAAGACAGTATCCATCAGTCTGGACCCCACCACCCAGGACATGCCCTCTTCCTATTACCACCATCAGAGAGGAGGGACAGGAGCCTGAAGACACACACTCAACGTTTCAGGAACAGCTTCTTCCCCTTCACCATCAGATTTCTGAACGGACAGTGAACCCATGAACATTACCTCACTATTTCTGCTCTCTTTCTACACTACATATTTATTTTCTACATATTTGTTATTGTAACTTGTGTATTGCACTGTACTGCTGCTGCAAAACAACAAAATTTATGACATTTGTCAGTGATAATAAACCTGATTCTGATTCTGTGTTCTAGTACATGGAACATAGAACAGTACAGCACAGGAACAGGCCCTTCGGCCCACAATGTTGTGCTGACCCAGCTAAAAAACAAATCAGAAACACCCAAACACTAATCCCTTGAGATGTTCCCACAACCAATGATCTCACTTTAAGGACTTTATCTTGTTATTTCATGTTCTCATTATTTATTGCTATTTATTTATATTTGCATTTGCATAGTTTGTTGCCTTCTGCAATCTGCTTCATCTGTCATTGATCCTGTTATAGTTACTATTCTATAGATTTGCTGCAAATGCCCACAGGAAAATGAATCTCAGGGTTGTATGTGGTGAAATATGTACTCTGATCATAAAATTTATTGAGCTTTTCCCTCCTACCTACACAATGTTCACATCCCTACATCTCCCTCACATCAAAGTGTCTATCAAAGCGTCTCTTAAAAGCCTCGAATGTATTTGCACCTACCACCATACCAGGCAGCACATTCAGGCATCCACCACTCTGAGGAAAAAAAAACTTGCCCCTCCCATCCCTCTTGAACCTACCCCCTCTTATCTTCGATGCCTGCACTCTGGTATATGACATTTCAACCCTGGGAAAGGGATACTCTCTGTCCACTCTATCTCTGCTTCGCAGATGTTATAAACCTCTATCTGATCTCCCCTCAGCCTCCGATGCTCCAGAGAAAACAACCCAAGTTTATCCTGCCTCTCGTGATAGCACATGCCCTCTAAACCAGACAGTATCCTGGTAAACCTCTTCTGCACCCTCTCCAAAGCCTCAACATCCTTCCTATAGTGGGGTGACCAGCATGTCTGCAATACCCCAGACGTGGCCTCACCAGAGTTATACAAAGTTGCAACACAACCTCTTGACTTTCGACCTCAATGCCTCGAATAACAACATCAGCATCCATAAGCCTTCTTAACCACCTTATTGAACCCTGAGCCACTTTCAAGGAGTTCTGAACTTGGATCCCAAGATCTCTCTGCTCAGCAACACTGGTAAGGATCTTGCCCTCAACGTGCCAAACTGTGATTAGTAACTTTCCAGTGATCTATTGTGTTCTTTTCCATTAATTGTAGTGAAGAGATATTAGACAACGGGGTGACCTAATGGGGCACCCTTTGTGAGAAAGGTAGTGCAGTCTGATGTGACCAGAATAAACATGAAAATTTCAAGGAATGATATTTGTATTGCTTTGTTTTGGAAATTGAAGGTGAAAAACTCAGTTTATTAAAGACATGTGGCAAGGCAAATATAGCTCCTCCTGGTTTAACGACCGACACTTCTGATGGCAACATTTTTAGTTTTCTTCTGACAGATCGGAGACTCAGCTGACAGCTTTCTCCAACTCCCCCTTGCTCCATAGAACCGATATCAGCCATCCCTACACCGTCTAACCCAGGTTTCAACTCAACTACATGAACTACAGCTCCCACAATGAACATTGGGTGCGATGGACCAAACGCAGACGCAGTCCCTTTCCGCTAGTGGGGTGGGGGGTGTTGACGGGTTATCACGTGATATACTTGGTGCAGCTGAGCATTTCCCAGATTCAACTTTTGAAAAAAATGTTCAGTTTCATCCCTAGCTCCCACTGCAATCTGCTTTACAATCATGGATCAATTTCCTTCCTGCAGCTCCAACATCATTTTTTTTTAAAACCGGTGCCTCCTCAGATTTTTTCCATTTATGATAGTCGGCTTGAAGCTGACACAAATATTATTTTAGAATACTTGCATCACATAGGAATTAAGAGAAACATTAACTTTCTTTGAATATAACATGTTCAATTACCCAACGGTGCCAACGCTTTGTAATAGTTCAACTAGGCTAAAAACGTTTTGTTGATCATTTTAGTTTAGTGGTCACCAGCATTTTTAAGCCCAAGATCCCCTACCTCGGCCTTAGTGAAAGGCGAGATTGACTCCAAATTGATTAGTTACGCGCATGCGCACCGGGGCAGAAAAGACTGGAAGTAAAACCCCGCAACCCGGAAGTAGAAATAATGCACTTACACCAGGGGTACCCACCTTTTTTTGCAGCCGGACCGGTTTAATATTGACAATACAGTATTCTTGCGGACCGGCCGATGGGGGCGGGAGGGTGGTGTTAAACACGACTGGAATACAGCGATACTTGAAGCAGGTTCCCTATGTCCAGTCTATTCAGCAATTTAGTTTTCGCGGTTCTCAGCACTTAGCTGCTGTCTCTCGCAGCTCACGTTTTTTCCGCTGAAAAAACTCAGTGGATTCGTCTTTAAGTGCAGGGTGCTTGGACCCAGGGTACCAAAGCAGTTTTGAGTGCTTCATTGCCTCATTAGACAGCCTCTCGGCCCAGCCTCTGCCCGCTCGCCACCAGACGCCCAGGCCAGGTGCAGCTGGTCGTGGGTGGGGTGAGAGGACAAGGTCAGGGCCGGAGGTCCCTATACTGGGGCCATGGCGGTCGCAGTCTGGAGAGAGCAACCAAGCGAGGAGAGCGACAGGCCCATGCCTTGTAGTATCTATCGGCCGACAAAAGTTTGTTTCAGTAGATCGCAGCGAGGTAGCTGCTCTGATACTTATGAAACCTTGAGCCCGAATTAGGTCGTCTGCGAATATTTTAGCACCAGATTCTCCACAAACCTTCGGTGTGCTAAACAGGTTCAGAGGCGGCGCCCATCTGTTCGCGCTCCGGGCCAGTAACATCAGCGGTTCTCGCCGTCCGCGCTCCGGGCCAGTAGCATCGGCGGTTCTCGCCATCCGCGCTCCGGGCCAGTAGCATCGGCGGTTCTCGCCGTCCGCGCTCCGGGCCAGTAGCATCAGCGGTTCTCGCCGTCCGCGCTCCGGGCCAGTAACATCAGCGGTTCTCGCCGTCCGCGCTCCGGGCCAGTAGCATCAGCGGTTCTCGCCGTCCGCGCTCCGGGCCAGTAGCATCGGCGGTTCTCGCCATCCGCGCTCCGGGCCAGTAGCATCAGCGGTTCTCGCCGTCCGCGCTCCGGGACAGTAACATCGGCGATTCTCGCCGTCCGCGCTCCGGGCCAGTAACATCAGCGGTTCTCGCCGTCCGCGCTCCGGGCCAGTAGCATCAGCGGTTCTCGCCGTCCGCGCTCCGGGCCAGTAACATCAGCGGTTCTCGCCGTCCGCGCTCCGGGCCAGTAGCATCGGCGGTTCTCGCCGTCCGCGCTCCGGGCCAGTAGCATCAGCGGTTCTCGCCGTCCGCGCTCCGGGCCAGTAACATCAGCGGTTCTCGCCATCCGCGCTCCGGGCCAGTAACATCAGCGGTTCTCGCCGTCCGCGCTCCGGGCCAGTAGCATCAGCGGTTCTCGCCGTCCGCGCTCCGGGCCAGTAACATCAGCGGTTCTCGCCGTCCGCGCTCCGGGCCAGTAACATCGGCGGTTCTCGCCGTCCGCGCTCCGGGCCAGTAGCATCAGCGGTTCTCGCCGTCCGCGCTCCGGGCCAGTAGCATCGGCGGTTCTCGCCATCCGCGCTCCGGGCCAGTAACATCGGCGGTTCTCGCCATCCGCGCTCCGGGCCAGTAGCATCAGCGGTTCTCGCCGTCCGCGCTCCGGGCCAGTAGCATCGGCGGTTCTCGCCATCCGCGCTCCGGGCCAGTAGCATCGGCGGTTCTCGCCGTCCGCGCTCCGGGCCAGTAACATCGGCGGTTCTCGCCATCCGCGCTCCGGGCCAGTAGCATCGGCGGTTCTCGCCGTCCGCGCTCCGGGCCAGTAACATCGGCGGTTCTCGCCATCCGCGCTCCGGGCCAGTAGCATCGGCGGTTCTCGCCGTCCGCGCTCCGGGCCAGTAGCGTTGGTGGTTCTCGCCATCCGCGCTCCGGGCCAGTAGCATCGGCGGTTCTCGCCGTCCGCGCTCCGGGCCAGTAACATCGGCGGTTCTCGCCATCCGCGCTCCGGGCCAGTAGCATCGGCGGTTCTCGCCGTCCGCGCTCCGGGCCAGTAACATCGGCGGTTCTCGCCATCCGCGCTCCGGGCCAGTAGCATCGCCGGTTCTCGCCATCCGCGCTCCGGGCCAGTAGCATCGGCGGTTCTCGCCGTCCGCGCTCCGGGACAGTAACATCGGCGGTTCTCGCCGGCCTCGCGAGACGAACACTGGCACGGGGGTGTCACTGCGTTTAGGCGACTGATGACCTCGCATGTATTCAAGTGGTCGTGACAGGGAATGAGGCAAGGTCCAACTGACTCATATTGTTTCCTACTGTTGGGGACCATTGAGGTACACAGTGTAGTGCGGGGGAACTGTGAGCATGCGCACTGGGAAGAAAGAATGGAACAAAAACCCTGCAACCTGGAAACAATCTGTCAATAGTATTTGTGTATTTAAGTCTCAAAGATCAACCAGTCAATCGTGATCGACAGGTTGGCGACCATTATTTTAGTTTGTACTCAGTGCGAGTCTTTGTGCTTACATATCTAACAATAATTAGCCAGCATCGATGGATTCTAGCTGCCGATACTGTTTCTATGTGAAACCTTTCACTGTACTCAGATACGAAGCAGTAACACCAAAGCCTCCAAGATGCTGATATTCTGGATGATGTGTGTGGTGAACTATGTGCCTGTCGGGACACGCCCCTGCTGACTGCTCCTGTGGCTCCTCCCACAGGCCCCTGTATAAAGGAGACCTGCGGCCTGAAGCTCGGCCTCAGTCTCCAAGACCTTGTATGATAGACACTCACTCCTGGTTCCTTCTTCCAGTCAATAAAAGCCGATATCTCGCCTACGTCTCAGTGTGAATTATTGATGGTGCATCAATGTGGTTGGCGCTCTCCTAAATGGACATGACCGCTGTCCTGTGACTGCAGCAAAGGGTCTTGTGGGTGTCTCGAAGCACGTCATTGCAACAAGATTTATTTATCTCTTATTGATGGGGGGCAGTTAGGTCTGTCCCAATCCTGCACATACTGATGGTGATATGTGGCCACTTGAAATAGAGCTGCCCTGCCCTGCCCTACCGCGCTGCTCCAGTTGGTGTCGCTGCTGAGGCCGGTCGTGCGCATGCGTCTTTGTGCCGCGTCCCGATTTCCGCGACGGTGGATCAGCTCTCGGGTGAAAACGGGGCAGCTGATTTTGGCAAGTGAACAATTTTTTTTACAAATATATAACCCTGAACCTTGTCTGCATTCTGTAAGTTAGCGCATTTTAAGTTGATTTAGCCAAAAGTAGTGCCGCTGTAATGCACCATTTGCACTAATTGGAGATCACAAATAGACAGAACATGAGAGTTTCAGTAGTATATAGATGTGGCTCTTGCTCCTCGACAAATAAAATCTACTGTCACTGATTAAATGGACTCTCAAGTTCAAGGATATCATCATTCAACCATATACAAAGTACGATACAGATATTCACCATATACAACCCTGAGATTCATTTTCTTGTGGGCATACTCAATAAATCTATAGAATAATAACCACAACAGTTCAATGAAAAACCGACCAATTGGGCCATTCAACCAGAGTGCAGAAGACAACAAACTGTGCAAATACTAAAAGAAGAAATCATACTGATAAATAAATAACAATAAATATCAAGATCATGAGATGAAGAGTCCTTGAAAGTGAGTCCATAGGTTGTGGGAACATTCCAACGACGGAGCGAGTGAAGTTGAGTGAACTTTTCCCCTGGGCCGTGCAATAGATTTCTGAGCCATTTCACAGACACCCGGTTCACCTGTCCTTGGTGAGGCCGGGAGGAGTCAGTGTACAATGTTTACATGAAGTGTGAGAGGTTGCAGCCCCTGTTTGAGTATCTGAAGGGGCTGCTGCTCACGTTTTGGTTGTACTTCAGCCCTGTGCTCCAGATATATGGTCACCCAGTACGGAGGGGGTCGGGTCACTCAGAGAATCTACTGGTGGGCTTGTTCCTGGACCTGGCCGAGATGGCCATTCGTGGGTCCAGGCAGTCAAGGGCTCTGCCCGAGCTGAACGCCTGCCCCTCTTCTGGGGTTACCATCATATAGAGATGGAGCATGCGATCACTATGGGTCCAGGGGGATTTCCTGGTATGGTGGGTCCTCCAGGGAATTGAGTGTTTTGTAGATAGGAATTCCATAAAACCCAAAGCATGAATTAGGGAGTGGGATAAACCCCTGACACAACATTCTGCACTGGGCTGTGTATCGGACACACAAGATACTGGGGAACTCAGCAGGTCAGGCAGCATCTATGGAGAGAAATAAAGAGTCTACATTTCGGGTCTCTTCAGTCCTTTACCTTCTCCACCTATCACCTCCCAGCTTCTCACTTCACCCTCCCACTCACCTACCTTCCCCCTCGCCTGGCTCCATCTATCACTTCACCCTCCCACTCACTTACCTTCCCCCTCACCTGACTTCACCTATCACCTCCCAGCTTCTCACTTCACCCTCTCACTCACTTACCTTCCCCCTCACCTGGCTCCACCTATCACCTCCCAACTTCTCACTTCACCTTCCCTCTCACTTACCTCCCCCTCGCCTGGCTCCACCTATCACCTCCCAGCTTCTCACTTCACCCTCCCACTCACTTACCCTCCCCCCTCGCCTGGCTCCACCTATCACCTCCCAGCTTCTCACTTCACCCTACCACTCACTTACCCTCCCCCTTGCCTGGCTCCACCTATCACCTCTCAGCTTGTGTTGCTTCTCTTCCCCCACCTTCTTATTTCAGTTTCTCGCCCCGTCCTTTCCAGTCCTGATGAAGGGTCTCAGCACAAAACGTCCGCTGTTCATTCCTCACCGTGGATGCTGCCTGACCTGCTGAGTTTCTCAGCGTTTTCCACAGATTTTCAGCATCTGCAGAATCCTGTGTGTTTGTAACTGACGTGGGCAGTAGGTACGAGGGGGGGAGGGAGGGAGGGAGAGGACACAGTCTGAACTCAGAATGGGTACTGGGCTGTGCCACACGAATCTGATATACAGGAGCTGTGAAATATCAACAAAATAAACCACATTGTGCACTGGGCTCTGCAGAGAAATGGGTCTTTCTGCCCAACACCCCCAGACAGACCATTTCCCAACTAAATTACTCCCATGTGCCGGAGTGAGGACCATATCCCAGACAGACCATTTCCCAACTAAATTACTCCCATGTGCCGGCGTGAGGACCACATCCCAGACAAGACGTCACCGAACTGTTGTTTCCATTGAGGTCACCGCACAGATATTGTCATGTTTTTTCAGCTCATAGGCACTCTCGGACCCTCCTCCCTGTTCAAAGGCCAGCAACATATCCGTTACAAGTCCAGCATAAACATCACTGAGGATCTCACGTGGTCTGTACATACTGGCTGTCTGGTGTAAAAAGCACAACAGCACCTCTTTCAACTCAGACAGTTGAAGAAGTTTGGTTTGGGCCCCCAAATCATAACAACTTTCTACAGGGGCACAATTGAGAGCATCCTGACTGGCTGCATCACTGCCTGGTACGGGAACTGTACTACCCTCAATCACAGGACTCTGCAGAGAGTGGTGTGGACAGCCCAGTGCATCTGTAGATGTGAACTTCCCACTATTCAGGACATTTACAGTGACAGGTGTATAAAAAGGGCCTGAAGGATCATTGGGGACCCGAGTCACCCCAATCACAAACTGTTCCAGCTGCTACCATACGGGAAACGGTACCGCAGCATAAAAGCCAGGACCAACAGGCTCCGGGACAGCTTCTTCCACCAGGCTATCAGACTGATTAATTCACACTGATACAACTGTATTTCTATGTTATACTGACTCCTGGTGTACATACTATTTATTACAAATTACTATAAATTACACATTGCCCCTTCAGACAGAGACGTAACGTAAAGATTTTTACTCATGTATGTGAAGGATGTAAGAAATAAAGTCAATTCAATTCTCCATCTCCATCCCTCCACAGTCTCTCTCTCTACTTCCATCTCCCCTCTGACATTCACAAACTCCCTCTCCCGAGTCTCTCCCTACTTCCTTCACACCTCGATCTCTTCCTTACCCCTCGGTCTCTCCCTTGACCCTCTCTCCCCTCAGTGTCTCCATAACTCAGTCTACCCTAAATTACTCTCTGACTCCCTCCCCCCTTGGTCTCCCTGTCTATCTCCACCTCCCCTCGGACACCACAGCCTCACCCTCGCCTCCCTCATTTCTTCACCCCTCAGCTTCTTCCAACCTTCCTCTCCCCTCAGTCTCTCCCTACCTGCCTCCCCCCTCGGACTTTCCCAACCTCCCCAACCCCTTAGTCTCTGCGTACATCCCTCTTCCCTCGTTCTCTCACTAACCACATCTCCCCTCACTCCTTTCCTACCTCCCTCTCCCCTTGGTGTCTCCCCTCCCTCTACCCTCGGTCTCACCCCAACACCCCCAACGTTTGGTCACTCCTCATGTTCCCCCTCAGTCTCTCCCTACCTCCCTCTCCCCTTGGTGTCTCCCCTCCCTCTACCCTCGGTCTCACCCCAACACCCCCAACGTTTGGTCACTCCTCATGTTCCCCCTCAGTCTCTCCCTACCTCCCTCTCCCCTTGGTGTCCCCCCTCCCTCTACCCTCGATCTCACCCCAACACCCCCAACGTTTGGTCACTCCTCATGTTCCCCCTCAGTCTCTCCCTACCTTCCTCTCCCCTTGGTGTCTCCCCTTCCTCTACCCTTGGTCTCACCCCAACACCCCCAACGTTTGGTCACTCCTCATGTTCCCCCTCAGTCTCTCCCTACTTTCCTCTCCCCGTGTCTCTCACTGTCACTCTCCTTCTTGGTCTTACCCGACCTTCCTCCCCCGAGTCGCTCCTTACCTCCCTTTCCACTCGCACTCCTTACTACCCTCCACCCTCAGTCTCCCCCCAATTCTCTCTCGCCTTGGTGTCTCCCTTCCATAGTCAACTCTCGGTCACACTGTAGCTCACTCCTGCATCGGTGTCTCTCTACTATCACCACCTCATCCTCTCCCCTGAGACCCACGCTGTGCCGCCGTACCCTCGGCCCCTCCCTGTCTCCCCATCACCTTGGAGTCTCTCTTACTCCATTCCCCTTGGCCCCTCCCTCTCCCCCTGCCCTCAGCCTATCACCATCTCCTCTTCCCCTTGGCCTATCACCCTCTCCCCTACCTCCCCCTCCACTTGGCCCCCATTCCCTTGGCCTCGCCCCTACCTCGCCCTCCACTCGACAACTCCCCACCCATCAGCCTCGCTGCCACCCCCTCCCCTCCGCCTATCACTGTCTCCCCCTCCCATTGGCCTCTCCCCAACTCCCATCAACACGTCCTCACCCCTACATCCCATTCCCTCAGCCTCTCCCTCTCTACCCATCCCTGCATCCTCTCGCTGTCTTCATCTCCCCTCAGCTTCTCCCTGTCTCCCTCACCCCTCGACCTCACCTTGTCTGCACCTCCTCTGTGTCTCCGTCTCCCCCACCCATCAGCCTCTCCCTGTCTCCCCCTCATCTCGGCCTCTCCCTGGACCGTGCTCACCTTGGACTCTCTTTTTCTCTCCCTCCTCTCATCGTCTCCCTATCTCTCCTTCCCCTTGGGCTCTCCGTATCTCACTGGCCCTTGGCCCTCCTTGTCTCTGCCTCCCCTCAGACTATCACTGTCTCTCATCTCCTCGGCTTCTCCCCTACCTTACATTCCGTCAGCCTCATGCTCTCTCCCCCTTCCCCACATCCTCTCCCTGGCTTCTCAACCCTCGGTCTCTCCCAACTCCCTCTCCTTGCCACGTCTCCCTGCCTCCATCTCCCCTTGGCATCTCTCTGCCTCCTTCTCCCCTCGGTCTCCTTCCATCTCCCTCTCCCCTCACTCTCACCACTGCTCCCTCCATTTCCTGTCAGCCTCACCCTCCCTCACTCCAGGGGATGGGTAGACTCTCTCCCGGCAGCTGACACAGCATTGTGGGCCGAAGGGCCTGTGCTGTGCTGTACTGTTCTGTGTTCTATGATCTCTGTTACAGGTCAGACTGGGCAGTTTCATTCTGACCCCGGTGTGAAGGGGGATACGGGAAAGGTGATCACAGACCACGGGCAGGGCAGCCGACTGGAAAACTCAGCCCGTGGTGTGTGTTGGTGACTCAGGACGTCCCAGAATTTCCCCACAACTACCAGACTGCTGTGTCACTGGGGAACAGTGACCTACCTGTACAGTACACGGCGTAATACCAGGGTGTCGGCCACAGCTGATACACAAAGTAACCGGAGCAATTTTTCACCACGATCTCCTGGCTCCTGTAACAGGTGTTGCTATACCAGTTGTTGAAGCAGATGGTCCTGGTCACCTCCCCCTCTCCCACGTTGGGATGGGGACCTGGAATGAGATTTATAAACACTGTAAAATGTACCCGGTCCCACAGTACAGCGGGGAATGTGAATCAGGACCCAATGTAAATCAGTGGTTGACAACCCACGGTCCGGTCCGGCCTCAGTCAGCACTGAGCTGCTGCCCTCTCCCTCTCCACCCCACCCTCCCCGCAGCAGCACCTTCGTCTTCTGAATGAGCCCCCCATGAGGGACCTTGTCAAACGTCTGGGGGATCTCACTGAAACCTATCGAATATTGAAAGGCCTGGACAGAGTGGACATGGAGAGGATGTTTCCTATAGTGGGGGAGTCTGGGACCAGTTGGCACAGCCTCAGAACACAAGAACCTCCCTCTAGATCAGAGATAAGGGAGAATTTCTTCAGCCAGAAGGAGGTGAATCTGAGGAATTCATTGCCACAAACGGCTGTGGAGGTCACGTCATTTATAAATGTAAAGTGGAGGTTGAGAGGTTTTTTGATTAGTGAGGGTGTCATTTGTGACTGTCCCTCATTCACCCACGGTCTTCCCAATGCTCATCAGTCCCATCCATAAGAATCCTCTCCACTGCCTTCCCTACCACTGATGTGAGACTGACTGGTCAGAGAGACACAGAAAGCTACAGCACAAAAACAGGCCCTTCGGCCCATTCAGTCCATGCTGAACCATTTAAACTTCCTTGTCCCATCAACCTGCACCCGGACCACAGCCGTCCATCTCTCCCATCCATGTACCAACCAAACTTCTCTTAAACATTGAAATCCAAATGGCATCCACCACTTGCTCAGGCAGCTCGATCCCCACTGTTGTTTCCAGGAATATTCCTGTTTCCTGACATTCAACAAAAGTTTAAATCTGTTTTTTTTATCTATTTGGCAATAAAACGCGGAGTAGGGTCTTCTGACCCTTTGAGCCACACTGCCTCTGCAACCCTCGACAATCCCGAGAAAGCCGATCGTCATCGTGGGACAATTTACAATGACCAATGAACCCACCCGGTACGTCTTTGGACTGTGGGAGGAAACCGGAGAACCCGGGGAAAACCCATGCATTCCATGGGGAGGACGGACAGAGACTCCTTACAGATGACACTGGAATTGAACTCTGAACTCTGACACCCCGAGCTGTAATAGCAACGTGCTAACCGCTACGTTACCTTGGCAACCATTAATTTATCCCACTAATTGGTGAACGATGATGTCTGCAGACTCCCCCAACTCCCTGGAGATTGCCCCACCACTGAAATGAGTCTGGGGTCATTGAAACTCCTCCGGGTCGTATCCAGAATGGGGTCAGTGGGCAGATCAGTTCTGTAACCCAACTCCAGGAAGTTGTCACTCCTCCATCAGACTCCATGACGATACAGGACCGTAGAGCGGTCTGAGTGACTGTGGGGAGACCTCTCAGGGAGATGGGGTTCTGTGTCAGTGCTAGGGCCCTCTGAAGAGATCTGGGTTGTTATTGTGACTTTCCCCAAAAATAACCGAGCCCCACTGATGTAAACTCTGACCCTACCGTTTAACCAGCCTGGAGTCACCCCGGAGCAGCGATACTGTGGAACGACCGTCTCGGGAATCTTCCATCCTCCGGAACTGAAACAACAATCAGAGAGTCAGTCCCTGATCTGAGGGAGTTTATTCACTCAGAGAGACATGGGAAATTACACTCACCCTGTCCGTACCCTGTCTCTGGTCAATAACCCCCCAATCCTGGGAATTCCCTCTCTGTTGTACCTCCCCCTTGTCTCTACCCCGAGAATGTGGGATCTCCCCTCTCCCTGTATTTACTCCCCATCTCAGTGTAGTCACTGATGATCCCGATCTCTCTGCATTTCCCATTCACACACCCCTTGTTGCCCTGTTTACATTCCCCTTCTGTGTCCAGTTTCTCAGTGATTATCTCCTCACATTACCTGTTAAATCTGTACCATCCCTCTTCAAGATTTCCATCACTCATCCATTGTCCACCGGTACACTCAGTGTTGGAACAATTCATGCTCCTCCAGGGCTGATCCAGGACGGTGTGGGTCACACACGGATCACCGAGTGTGGAGTCTGTGACTGAGGGACAGAACGATGTTCAGTGTTAAGACCATAAGGAAAAGGAGCAGAAGCCGGCCATTCGGCCCATCGAGTCTGCTCCGCCATTTCGTCATGAGCTGATCCAATCTCCCCTTTAGTCGCATTCCCCCGCCTTCTCGCCATAACCTCTGATGCCCTGACTACTCAGATACCGATCAATCTCTGCCTTAAATACACCCAATGACCCGGCCTCCACTGCCGCCCATGGCAACAAATTCCATAGATTCACCACCCTCTGGCTCAAACAACTTTGCCACATCCACTCTGTCCGTGCCTTTCAACATTCGAAATGTTTCTATGAGGTTCCCCCTCATTCTTCTAAACTCCAAGGAGTACAGTCCAAGAGGGGTCAAATGTTCCTCATACGTTAACCCTCTCATTCCTGGAATCATTCTAGTGAATCTTCTCTGTACCCTCTCCAATGACAGCACATCCTTTCCTAAATAAGGAGCCCACAAAAACAGAAACACAAAATGCTGGCAGAACTCAGCAGGCCAGACAGCATCTATGGGAGGAGGTAGTGACGACGTTTCGGGCCGAAACTCTTCATCAGGAGTGAAGAAATATGGAATGGTTGAGAGGAGATAAGAAGTGGGGGGAGGGATGAAGTAGAGAGCTGGGAAGTGATAGGCTGAAGGGAAATGGACTAGGAGGAAGGTGGAGAATTATGGGAAATAAAAGAGAAAGAAAGGTAGGGCTGGGGGGAGATTATAGTGAGGGGGGGAAGAGAGAGAAAGAGAACCAGACTGAAATTATAGATAGGGATGGGGTAAGCAGGGGCAGGGGTATCAACAGAGGTCTGTGGGTTGAATGTTCATGCCGGCAGGTGGGAGGCTACCTAGGCGGGAGGTAAGGCCTGCGTGTGGCCTCATCTTCACGGTAGAGGAGGCCACGGACAGACATGTTGGAGTGGGAGTGGTCTGTGGAATTGAAGTGTGTGGCCACAGGGAGATCCCGCCACTGCTGGAGGATTGAGCGTTGGTGTTCGGCGAAACGGTCTCCCAGTCTGCGGTGGGTCTCCCCAATGTATAAATGGCCGCATCGCAAGCACCGGATACAGTATATCACCCCAGTTGACTTGCAGGTGAAGTGGTGCCTCACCTGAAAGGACTGTCTGGGGCCTGGGATGGTGGTGAGGGAAGAAGTGTGGGGGCAGGTGTAGCACTTCTTCCGTTTGGAGGGATGAGTGCCTGGAGGGAGGTCGGTGGGAAGGGATTGGGGGGATGAATGACAGGGAGTCACGTAGGGAGTGACCCCTGTGGAAAGCCAAGAGTGGGGGGGGAAGGTAAGATGTATCTGGTGGTGCAATCCTGTAGGAGGTGGCAGAAGTTACGGAGGATTATACGTTGGATCTGTAGGCTGGTAGGGTGATAGCTGAGGACCAGGGGGACTCTATCCCCGGTGTGCTGGTGGGGGGATAGGGTGAGGGCAGAGGTGCGTGAAATACGGGAGATGTGATGTTGACAGTGGACGAAGGGAAGCCCCTTTCTTTAAAAAAGGAAGACATCTCCTTTGTCCTAGAATGAAAGGCCTCATCCTGAGAGCAGATGCGGCCGGAGGCGGAGGGATTGAGAGAAAGGGATAGCATTTTTGCAGGAGACAGCGTGGGAGGAGGAATAGTCTAGGTAGCTGTGAGAGTTAGTAGGTTTGTAGTAGACGTTGGTTGATTGGCTGTCTCCAGAGATAGAAACAGAAAGATCTAGAAAGGGGAGGCAGGTGTCGGAAATAGACCAGGAGAATTTGAGGGCAGGGTGAAAGTTGGAGGCGAAGTTAATGAAGTCGACGAGCAAAGCATGTGTGGAGGAAGCAGCGCCAATGCAGTCGTCGATATGACGTAAGAAAAGAGGAGGACAGATACCGGTGTAGGCTTGGAACATAGATTGCTCCACATGGCCGACAAAAAGGCAGGCATAGCTAGGACCCATGCGGGTGCCCAAGGCTACACCTTTAGTTTGGAGGAAGTGGGAGGAACCAAAGCCAAAACTATACACAGAATTCCAAGTGTCTTACCAGTGCCTTATAGAGCCTCAACATCACATCCCTGCTCCTATACTCTGTTCCTCCAGAAATGAATGCCAACATTGCATTCGCCTTCTTCACCCCCGACTCAACCTGGAGGTTAACCTTAAGGGTATCCTGCACGAGGACTCCCAACTCCCGTTGCATCTCAGAACTTTGAATTCTCTCCCCATTTAAGTAATTGACTGCCCGTTTATTTCTTCTACCAAAGTGCATGACCGTACAATTTACGACATTGTAATTCATTTGCCTCTTCTTTGCCCATTCCTCCAATCTATCCAAGTCTCTCTGCAGACTGTCTGTTTCCTTAGCACTACCGGCCCCTCCACCTGTCTTTGTATCATCAGCAAACTTAGCCACAAAGCCATCTATTTCCATAATCCAAATCGTTGATATACAACGTGAAAAGAAGCGGCCCTAACATGGACCCCTGTGGAACACCACTGATAACCGGCAGCCAACCAGAATAGGATCCCTTTATTCCCACTGTCTGTTTCCTGCCAATCAACCAACACTCTAACCACATATGTAACTTTCCTGTAATTCCATGGGCTCTTATCTTGGTTGGCAGCCTCGTGTGCGGCACCTCGTCAAAAGCTCTGAAAATACAATGTACAGCTCAAGTTCCCCATCCTCTTTCTCTGCCAACCACAAACACCATCCTGAACTAAATGGTGGGGAGAAGGGAGGCAGGCTGACTGGAAGGTGATAGGTGAAGCCAAGTGGGTGGGAAAGGTCACGGGCTGGAGAAGAAAGAATCTGATCAGAGAGGAGAGTGGACAATAGGAGAAATGGCAGGAGGAGGGGACCAAGGGGGAAGTAATGGTTTGGTGCTGAGAAGTAAAAGGTCACGTTAGGGAATAGATGAAGGGGGAGGAGAATTTTGTTCACCGGAAGGAGAAATCGATATTCGTACCGTTAGTTTGGAGGCTACGCAGAAGGAATATAAGGTGTTGCTCCTCGACTTTAAGGGGATTCATCTTGGCACAAGACAAGGCTATAGATCAACAACATTGGAAATGGATTGGGAATCGGAAATTAAATGTTTGGCCATCGGGAAATCCCATTTACGGCGGATGGTGTGGAGGTGCTCGAGAAGCAGTCCCCCAGTTTACGATGAGTCTCACCAATGCAGAAGAAGCCACATTGGGAACAACAGACAGCCCCGGCAGATTCAGTGAAGTGATGCCTCACCTGGAAGGAGTGTTTGGGGCCCTCAGTGGAGGTGAGGGAGGAGGTGAATGGGCAGGTGCAGGGATAAGTGGCTGGAGGGAGATTAGTGGGAGGGACATATGGACAAGGGAATTGTGGAGAGAGCGATCCCTGCAGACAGCGGTGGGCAGGGGGAGGAAAGGATATGCTTAGCAGTCGGGTCCCTTTGGAGATTGAGGAAATTGTGGAGGATAATATGTTGGATGCGGTGGCTGAAGTGATGGTAGGTGAGGAGGAGGGACTCGGGAAGATGGAGTGAGTGCAGATGTATGAGAAATGGAGGAGATATGGGTGAGGAAAACATCAATAGTAGAGGGAGGGAAACCCCATTCTTTAAAGCAGTAGGACATCTCTGATACCCTGGAATGGAAACCACATCCTGAGAACAGACGTGGTGGAGGCAAGATGTGCCAAGATGAGGCCACCCTCAAGGTGGAGGAGCAACACCTCATATTCCATTTGGGTACCCTCCAAGCTGACGGTATGAATATTGATTTCACTTTCTGGTGAACAAAATTTACTCCACTCCCTTTCTATATTCCCATTCTGATCTTTTACTTCTCACCTGCTTTAAACTTCCCCGGGTCTCCTCCTCTTTGTTTCTCCAATTGTATTCACTCTCCTCTCCTATCAGTTTCTTTCTTCTCCGGCCCTTGACCTTCCCACACACCTGGCTTCACCTGTCACCTTCCAGCTAACCACTCTGCCCCCCAACCTTTGTTCAGGCATCTTCCCCCTGCCCTCTCAGTCCTAAAGAGGGGTCTTGGCCCAAATTATCAACTAACTATGCATTTCCATGGATGCTGCCTGACCTGCTGAGTTTCCCCAGCATTGTGTGTGTGTGTTGCTACATATTACTGTATAATACCCTGAGATTCAGTTTCTTCCCGGCATTCACAGTGGAACAAAGAAATACAATAGAATCAATGAAAAACTACACACAAACAAAGACTGACAAGCAACAAATGTGCAATAGAAATCAACAAAGACAGTATCCATCAGTCAGGACCCCACCACCCAGGACATGCCCTCTTCCTATTACCACCATCAGAGAGGAGGGACAGGAGCCTGAAGACACACACTCAACGTTTCAGGAACAGCTTCTTCCCCTCCGCCATCAGATTTCTGAACGGACAGTGAACCCGTGAACATTACCTCACTATTTTTGATCTCTTTCTACACTACATATTTATTTTCTACATATTTGTTATTGTAACTTGTGTATTGCACTGTACTGCTGCTGCAAAACAACAAAATTCATGACATTTGTCAGTGATAATAAACCTGATTCTGATTCTATGTTCTAGTACATGGAACATAGAACAGTACAGCGCAGGAACAGGCCCTTCAGCCCACAATGTTGTGCTGACCCAGCTAAAAAACAAATCAGAAACACCCAAACACTAATCCCTTGAGATGTTCCCACAACCAATTATCTCACTTTAAGGACTTTTATCTTGTTATTTCATGTTCTCGTTATTTATTGATCTTTATTTCTATTTGCATTTGCATAGTTTGTTGCCTTCTGCAATCTGCTTCATCTTTCATTGATCCTGTTATAGTTACTATTCTATAGATTTGCTGCAAATGCCCACAGGAAAATGAATCTCAGGGTTGTATGTGGTGAAATATGTACTCTGATCATAAAATTTATTGAGCTTTTCCCTCCTACCTACACAATGTTCACATCCCAACATCTCCCTCACATCAAAGTGTCTATCAAAGTGTCTCTGAAAAGCCTCGAATGTATTTGCACCTACCACCATACCAGGCAGCACATTCAGGCATCCACCACTCTCTGAGGAAAAAAAAACTTGCCCCTCCCATCCCTCTTGAACCTACCCCCTTTTATCTTCGATGCCTGCACTCTGGTATATGACATTTCAACCCTGGGAAAGGGATACACTCTGTCCACTCTATCTCTGCCTCTCAGATGTTATAAACCTCTATCTGATCTCCCCTCAGCCTCCGATGCTCCAGAGAAAACAACCCAAGTTTATCCTGCCTCTCGTGATAGCACATGCCCTCTAAACCAGACAGTATCCTGGTAAACCTCTCCTGCACTCTCTCCAAAGCCTCAACATCCTTCCTATAGTGGGGTGACCAGAATGTCTGCAATACCCCAGACGTGGCCTCACCAGAGTTATACAAAGTTGCAACAAAACCTCCTGGCTTTTGATCTCAATGCCTCGACTAACAACATCAGCATCCATAAGCCTTCTTCACCACCTTATTGAACTCTGAGCCACTTTCAAGGAGTTCTGAACTTGGATCCCAAGAACTCTCTGCTCAGCAACACTGTAAAGGATCTTGCCCTCAACATGCCAAACCTTGATAAGTAGCTTTCCCGTGATCTATTGTGTTCTTTTTCATTAATTGTAGTGAAGAGATATGTGGCTCTTGCTCCTCGACACATAAAATCTACAGTCACTGATTAAATGGACTCTCAAGTTCAAGGTTATCAGTTCAGGGGTTACGTTCATGGCAGTGTGTCTGTAGAGATGGAGCATGTGATCACTATGGGTACAGGGGATTTCCTGGGACGGTGGGTCCTCCAGGGAATTGAGTGTTTTGCAGATAGGAATCAAATAAAACCCAAAGCATGAATTAGGGAGTAGGGTAAACCCCTGACAAAACATTCTGCACTGAGCTGTGTATCAGACACACAAGATACTGGGGAGCTCAGCAGGTCAGGCAGCATCCATGGAGAGAAATAAAGAGTCAACGTTTCGGATCTCTTCAGCCCTTAACCTTTTCCACCTATCACCTCCCAGCTTCTCACTTCGCCCTCCCACTCACTTACCACCCCCCTCATCTGGCTCCACCTATCACCTCCCAGCTTCTAACTTCAACCTCCCACTCAGCTACCCTCCCCCTCGACTGACTCCACCTATCACCTCCCAGATTCTAACTTCAACCTCCCACTCAGCTACCCTCCCCCTCGACTGACTCCACCTATCACCTCCCAGCTTCTCACTTCACCCTCCCACTCTCTTACCTTCCCCCTCGCCTGGCTCCACCTATCACCTCCCAGCTTCTCACTTCACCCTCCCACTCACTTACCCTCCCCCCTCACCTGGCTCCACCTATCACCTCCCAGCTTCTCACTTCACCCTCCCACTCACTTACCCTCCCCCCTCACCTGGCTCCACCTATCACCTCCCAGCTTCTCACTTCACCCTCCCACTCACTTACCCTCCCCCTCACCTGGCTCCACCTATCACCTCCCAGCTTCTCACTTCACCCTCCCACTCACTTACCTTCCCCCTCGCTTGAGTCCACCTATCACCTCCCAGCTTCTCACTTCACCCTCCCACTCACTTACCCTCCCCCCTCGCCTGGCTCCACCTATCACCTCCCAGCTTCTCACTTCACCCTCCCACTCACTTACCCTCCCCCTCGCCTGGCTCCACCTATCACCCCAGCTTCTCACTTCACCCTCCCACTCAGTTACACTCCCCCTCGACTGGCTCCACCTATCACCTCCCAGCTTCTAACTTCACCCTCCCACTCAGTTACCCTCCCCCTCGACTGGCTCCACCTATCACCTCCCAGCTTCTCACTTCACACTCCCACTCACTTACCTACCCCCTCGCCTGGCTCCACCTATCACCTCCCAGCTTCTCACTTCACCCTCCCACTCACTTCACCCTCCCACTCACTTACCCTCCCCCTCGACTGGTTCCACCTATCACCTCCCAGCTTCTCACTTCACACTCCCACTCACTTACCTACCCCCTCGCCTGGCTCCACCTATCACCTCCCAGCTTCTCACTTCACCCTCCCACTCACTTCACCCTCCCACTCACTTACCTACCCCCTCGCCTGGCTCCACCTATCACCTCCCAGCTTCTCACTTCACCCTCCCACTCACTTACCCTCCCCCTCACCTGACTCCACCTATCACCTCCCAGCTTCTCACTTCACCCTCCCACTCACTTACCTTCCCCTCTCCTGGCTCCACCTATCACCTCCCAGCTTCTCACTTCACCCTCCCACTCACTTACCTCCCCCTTGCCTGGCTCCACCTATCACCTCCCAGCTTCTCACTTCACCCTCCCACTCACTTACCTTCCCCCTCGCCTGGCTCCCCCTATCACCTCCCAGCCTGTGATGCTTCTCTTCCCCCACCTTCTTATTTCAGTTTCGTCTCCCGTCCTTTCCAGTCCTGATGAACGGTCTCAGCACAAAACTTCCGCTGTTCATTCCTCACCATGGATGCTGCCTGACCTGCTGAGTTTCTCAGCATTTTCCACAGATTTTCAGCATCTGTAGAATCTCGTGTGTTTGTTACTGACATGAACAGTAGGTACGAGGGAAGGAAGGAGGGAGGGAGAGGACACAGTATGAACACAGAGTGGGTACTGGGCTGTGCCACAGGAATTTCATACACAGGAGCTGTGAAATATGCACAAAATAAACCACATTGTGCACTGGGTTCTGTAGAGAAATGGGCCTCTCTGCCCACCAACCCCAGACAGACCATTTCCCGACTAAATTACTCCCATGTGCCGGCGTGAGGACCATATCCCAGACAGACCATTTCACAACTAAATTACTCCCATGTGCCGGCGAGAGGACCATATCCCAGACAGACCATTTCCCAACTAAATTACTCCCACGTGCCGGTGTGAGGAACATATCCCAGACAGTCCATTACCCAACTAAATTACTCCCACGTGCCGGTGTGAGGACCATATCCCAGACAGACCATTTCCCAACTAAATTACTCCCATGTGCCGGCGTGAGGACCATATCCCAGACAGACCATTTCCCAACTAAATTACTCCCACGTGCCGGTGTGAGGAACATATCCCAGACAGACTATTTCCCAACTAAATTACTCCCATGTGCCGGTGTGAGGACCATATCCCAGACAGACCATTTCCCAACTAAATTACTCCCATGTGCCGGTGTGAGGACCATATCCCAGACAGACCATTTCCCAACTAAATTACTCCCACGTGCCGGTGTGAGGAACATATCCCAGACAGACCATTTCCCAACTAAATTACTCCCACGTGCCGGTGTGAGGACCATATCCCAGACAGACCATTTCCCAACTAAATTACTCCCATGTGCCGGTGTGAGGACCATATCCCAGACAGACCATTTCCCAACTAAATTACTCCCACGTGCCGGTGTGAGGAACATATCCCAGACAGACCATTTCCCAACTAAATTACTCCCACGTGCCGGTGTGAGGACCATATCCCAGACAGACCATTTCCCAACTAAATTACTCCCATGTGCCGGCGTGAGGACCATATCCCAGACAGACCATTTCCCAGCTAAATTACTCCCATGTGCCGGTGTGAGGACCATATCCCAGACAGACCATTTCCCAACTAAATTACTCCCATGTGCCGGTGTGAGGACCATATCCCAGACAGACCATTTCCCAACTAAATTACTCCCATGTGCCGGTGTGAGGACCATATCCCAGACAGACCATTTCCCAGCTAAATTACTCCCATGTGCCGGCGTGAGGACCATATCCCAGACAGACCATTTCCCAACTAAATTACTCCCATGTGCCGGCGTGAGGACCGTATCCCAGACAGACCATTTCCCAACTAAATTACTCCCATGTGCTGGCGTGAGGACCATATCCCAGACAGACCATTTCCCAACTAAATTACTCCTATGTGCCAGTGTGAGGACCATATCCCAGACAGACCATTTCCCAGCTAAATTACTCCCATGTGCCAGCTTGAGGACCATATCCTTGACAGACCATTTCCCAACTAAATTACTCCCATGTGCCGGCGTGAGGACCATATCCCAGACAGACCATTTCCCAACTAAATTACTCCCATGTGCCAGCTTGAGGACCATATCCCAGACAGACCATTTCCCAACTAAATTACTCCCATGTGCTGGCGTGAGGACCATACCCCAGACAGACCATTTCCCAACTAAATTACTCCCATGTGCCGGTGTGAGGACCATATCCCAGACAGACCATTTCCCAACTAAATTACTCCCACGTGCCGGTGTGAGGACCATATCCCAGACAGACCATTTCCCAACTAAATTACTCCCATGTGCCGGTGTGAGGACCATATCCCAGACAGACCATTTCCCAACTAAATTACTCCCATGTGCCGGCGTGAGGACCAGATCCCAGACAGACCATTTCCCAGCTAAATTACTCCCATGTGCCGGCGTGAGGACCATATCCCAGACAGACCATTTCCCAACTAAATTACTCCCATGTGCTGGCGTGAGGACCATATCCCAGACAGACCATTTCCCAGCTAAATTACTCCCATGTGCCAGTGTGAGGACCATATCCCAGACAGACCATTTCCCAGCTAAATTACTCCCATGTGCCAGCTTGAGGACCATATCCCAGACAGACCATTTCCCAGCTAAATTACTCCCATGTGCCGGCGTGAGGACCATATCCCAGACAGACCATTTCCCAACTAAATTACTCCCATGTGCTGGCGTGAGGACCATATCCCAGACAGACCATTTCCCAGCTAAATTACTCCCATGTGCCAGTGTGAGGACCATATCCCAGACAGACCATTTCCCAACTAAATTACTCCCATGTGCCGGCGTGAGGACCACATCCCAGACAGACCATTTCCCAACTAAATTACTCCCATGTGCCAGCTTGAGGACCATATCCCAGACAGACCATTTCCCAACTAAATTACTCCCATGTGCCGGCGTGAGGACCATATCCCAGACAGACCATTTCCCAACTAAATTACTCCCATGTGCCGGCGTGAGGACCACATCCCAGACAGACCATTTCCCAACTAAATTACTCCCATGTGCCGGCATGAGGACCACATCCCAGACAGACCATTTCCCAGCTAAATTACTCCCATGTGCTGGCGTGAGGACGATATCCCAGACAGACCATTTCCCAACTAAATTACTCCCATGTGCCAGTGTGAGGACCATATCCCAGACAGACCATTTCCCAGCTAAATTACTCCCATGTGCCGGCGTGAGGACCACATCCCAGACAGACCATTTCCCAACTAAATTACTCCCATGTGCCGGCTTGAGGACCGTATCCCAGACAGACCATTTCCCAGCTAAATTACTCCCATGTGCCGGCCCGAGGACCATATCCCAGACAGACCATTTCCCAACTAAATTACTCCCATGTGCCGGAGTGAGGACCATATCCCAGACAGACCATTTCCCAGCTAAATTACTCCCATGTGCCGGCCTGAGGACCATATCCTGGACAAGATGTCTCTGAGCTGTTGTTTCCATTGAGGTCACTGCACAGATATCGTCATGTTTTTTTAGCTCATAGACACTCTCGGACCCTGCTGCCTGTTCAAAGCCCAACAACATGGACATGTCACACATCCGTGATCCAAGATCCGGCATACACATCAGTGAGGATCTCACGTGGTCTGTACATACCGGCTGTGTGGTGTGAAAAGCACAATTTTCTACAGGGGCACAATTGAGAGCATCCTGACTGGCTGCATCACTGTCTGGTACGGGAACTGTACCTCCCTCAATCGCAGGACTCTGCAGAGAGTGGTGTGGACAGCCCAGTGCATCTGTAGATGTGAACTTCCCACTATTCAGGACATTTACAGTGACAGGTATGTAAAAAGGATCATTGGGGACCCGAGTCACCCCAACCACAAACTGTTCCAGCTGCTACCATCCGGGAAACGGTACCGCAGCATCAAAGCCAGGACCAACAGGCTCCGGGACAGCTTCTTCCACCAGGCCATCAGACTGATTAATTTACACTGATACAACTGTATTTCTATGTTATATTGACTGTCCTGGTGTACATACTATTTATTACAAATTACTTCATATTGCAGATTGTTTCTCTTCAGACAGAGACATAACAAATATTTTTACTCCTCATTTACGTGGAGGATGTAAGAAATAAAGTCAATTTGTTTCTCTGTCTCCGTTCCCCCTCCATCTCTCCCTACCTCCCTCACACCTCGATCTCTTCCTCACCCCTTGGTTTCTCACTACCCCTCTCTCCCCTTGGTGTCAGCCACTCACTCTCTGCTCCCCTCATCCCCTCCCCTCCATGTCTCCCTCTCTCTTCAGTCTCTCCCTGGCTCCATCTCCCCTTGGTCACTCCCTAACTTCCTCTCCCCTCGGCCTCCCTTCTTCTCCCTCTCCACTTGGTGTGTCATTCCCCCCTCTCCCTTCACTCACACTCCTGCTCCCTCAATTTCCTGTCAGCCTCACCCTCCCTCACTCCAGGGGATGGGTAGACTCTCTCCCGGCAGCTGACACAGCATTGTGGGCCGAAGGGCCTGTGCTGTACTGTTCTGTGTTCTATGATCTCTGTCACAGGTCAGACTGGGCAGTTTCATTCTGACCCCGGTGTGAAGGGGGATACGGGAAAGGTGATCACAGACCACGGGCAGGGCAGCCGACTGGAAAACTCAGCCCGTGGTGTGTGTTGGTGACTCAGGACGTCCCAGAATTTCCCCACAACTACCACACTGCTGTGTCACTGGGGAACGGTGACCTACCTGTACAGTACACAGTGTTACTCGAGGGTGTCGGCCCCAGCCGATACACAAAGTAACCAGAGCAGTTTTTCACCCTGATCTCCAGGCTTCTGTAACAGGTGTTGCTATACCAGCTGTTGAAACAGACGGTCCTGGTCACCTCCCCCTCTCCCACGTTGGGATGGGGACCTGGAATGAGATTTATAAACACTGTAAAATGTACCCGGTCCCACAGTACAGCGGGGAATGTGAATCAGGACCCACTGTAAATCAGTGGTTCACAACCCACGGTCCGGTCCGGCCTCAGTCAGCACTGAGCTGCTGCCCTCTCCCTCTCCACCCCACCCTCCCCGCAGCAGCACCTTCATCTTCTGAATGAGCCTCCCATGAGGGACCTTGTCAAACGTCTGGGGGATCTCACTGAAACCTATCGAATATCGAAAGGCCTGGATAGAGTGGACATGGAGAGGATGTTTCCGATAGTGGGGGAGTCTGGGACCAGAGGGCACAGCCTCAGAACACAAGAACCTCCCTTTAGATCAGAGATAAGGGAGAATTTCTTTCGCCAGAAGGGGGTGAATCTGAGGAATTCATTGCCACAAATGGCTGTGGAGGTCACGTCATTTATAAATGTAAAGTGGAGGTTGAGAGGTTTTTTGATTAGTGAGGGTGTCATTTGTGACTGTCCCTCGTTCACCCACGGTCTTCCCGATGCTCATCAGTCCCATCCATAAGAATCCTCTCCACTGCCTTCCCTACCACTGACGTGAGACTTACTGGTCAGAGAGTCACAGAAAGCTACAGCACAGTAACAGGCCCTTCGGCCCATCCAGTCCATGCTGAACCATTTAAACTGCCTTGTCCCATCAACCTGCACCCGGACCACAGCCGTCCATCTCTCCCATCCATGTACCAACCAAACTTCTTTTAAACATTGAAATTGAAATGGCATCCACCACTTGCTCAGGCAGCTTGATCCACACTGTAGTCTCCAGGATTATTCCTGTTTCCCGACATTCAACAGAAGTTTAAACTTGTTTTATTTATCTATCTATTTGGCATTAAAACGCGGAGTAGGGCCTTCTGACCCTTTGAGCCACACTGACTCTGCAACCCTCGACAATCCCGAGAAAGCCGATCGTCATCATGGGACAATTTACAGTGACCAATGATCTCACCCGGTACGTCTTTGGACAGTGGGAGGAAACCGGAGAACCCGGGGAAAACCCATGCATTCCATGGGGAGGACGGACAGAGACTCCTTACAGATGACACTGGAATTGAACTCTGAACTCTGACACCCCAAGCTGTAATAGTGACGCACTAACCACTACATTACCATGGCAACCATTAATTTATCCCACTAATTGGTGAACCATGATGTCTGCAGACTCCCCCAATGCCCCGGAGATTGCCCCACCACTGAAATGAGTCTGGGGTCATTGAAACTCCTCCGGGTCGTATCCAGAATGGGGTCAGTGGGCAGATCAGTTCTGTAACCCAACTCCAGGAAGTTGTCACTCCTCCACCGGACTCCATGACGATACAGGACCGTAGAGCGGTCTGAGTGACTGTGGGGAGACATCTCAGGGAGTTGGGTTCTGTGTCCATGCTAGGGCTCTCTGAAGATATTCAGTATCCGGATCATCAGTTTGACTCTCCCCAAAAATAACCAAGCCCCACTGAGCCCGACCCTACCTCTTAACCAGCCTGGTTTCCGTCCAGAGCAACGATACTGTGGAACGACCGTCTCTGGAATCTTCCATCCTCCGGAACTGAAACAACAATCAGAGAGTCAGTCCCTGATCTGAGGGAGTTTATTCACTCAGAGAGACATGGGAAATTACACTCACCATGTCTGTAACCTGTCTCTGGTCAATAATCCCCCAATCCTGGGAATTCCCTCTATGTTGTACCTCTCCCTTGTCTCTACCCCGAGAATGTGGGATCTCCCCTCTCCCTGTATTTACTCCCCATCTCAGTGTAGTCACTGATGATCCTGGTCTCCCTGCATTTCCCATCCACACACTCCTTGTTCCCCTGTTTACATTCCCCTTCTGTGTCCAGTTTCTCAGTGATTATCTCCTCACTTTACCTGTTAAATCTGTACCATCCTACTTCAAGATTTCCATCACCCATCCATTGTCCACCGGTACACTCAGTGTTGGAACAATCCCTGCTCCTCCAGGGCTGATCCAGGACGGTGTGGGTTACACACGGATCACCGAGTGTGGAGTCTGTAACTGAGGGACAGAACGATGTTCAGTGTTAATGTACAGCTCACGTTCCCCATCCTCTTTCTCTGCCAACCACAACCCCATCCTGAACTAAATGGTGGGGGAGGGGAGGGAGCCTAGCTGGAAGGTGATAGGTGAAGCCAAGTGGGTGGGAAAGGTCAAGGGCTGGAGAAGAAAGAGTCTGATCAGAGAGGAGAGTGGACAATAGGAGAAATGGCATGAGGCGGGGACCAAGGGGGAAGTAATAGTTTGGTGCAAAAAAGTAAAAGGTCACATTATGGAAGAGACGAAGGGGGAGGAGAATTTTGTTCACCGGAAGGAGAAATCGATATTCGTACCGTTAGGTTGGAGGCTACGCAAAAGGAATATAAGGTGTTGCTCGACTTTAAGGGGATTCATCTTGGCACAAGACAAGGCTATAGATCAACAACATTGGAAAGGGATTGGGAATCGGAATTTAAATGTTTGGCCATTGGAAAATCCCATTTATGGCGGATGGTGTGGAGGTGCGTGTGAAGCAGTCCCCGAGTTTACGATGAGTCTCTCCAATGTAGAGGAGGCCACATTGGGAACAATAGACGGCCCCGACAGATTCAGTGGAGTGATGCCTCACTTGGAAGGAGTGTTTGTGGCCCTCAGTGGAGGTGAGAGAGGAGGTGAATGGGCAGGTGCAGGGATAAGTGCCTGGAGGGAGATTAGTGGGGAGGGACATATGGACAAGGGAATCGTGGAGAGAGCGATCCCTGCAGACAGTGGTGGGCAGGGGGAGGAAAGGATATGTTTAGCAGTCGGGTCCCTTTGGAGATTGAGGAAATTGTGGAGGATGATATGTTGGATGTGGAGGCTGAAGTGGCTGTAGGTGAGGATGAGGGACTCGGGAAGATGGTGTGAGTGCAAATGTATGTGAAATGGAGGAGATACGGATGAGGGAAACATCAATAATAGGAGGGTAACTCCATTCTTTAAAGCAGGAGGACATCTCTGATATCCTGGAATGGAAACCACATCCTGAGAACAGACATGGTGGAGTCACATCTTGTTCCAAGATGAGGCCACCCTCAAGTTGGAGGAGCAACACCTCATATTCCATCCGGATACCCTCCAACCTGACGGTATGAATATCGATTTACTTTCCGGTGAACAAAATTTACTCCACTCCCTTCCTCTATTCCCATTCTGATCTTTTACTTCTCACCTGCTTTAAACTTCCCCCGGGTCTCCTGCTCTTTCCGTTTCTCCAACTCTCCCCTCATATCAGTTTCTTTCTTCTCCAGCCCTTGACAATAGACAATTGACAATAGCTCCCACTCAATAGACAGTAGCTGCAGGAGTAGGCCATTCAGCCCTTCTAGCCAGCACCGCCATTCACTGTGATCATGGCTGATCATACACAATCAGTACCCTGTTCCTGCCCTCTCCCCATATCCCTTGACCCCGCTATCTATAAGAGCTTTATCTAACTCTCTCTTGAAAGCATCCAGAGACTTGGCCTCCACTGCCTTCTGGGGCAGAGCATTCCACATATCCACCACTCTCTGGGTGAAAAAGTTTTTCTGCATCTCTGTTCTAAATGGCCTACCCCTTATTCTTAACTGAACTGTTGCCTTCAGTTCTGGACTCACCAATCAGAGGGAACATGCTTCCTGCCTCCAGCATGTCCAATCCCTTAATAATCTTATATGTTTCAATCAGATCCCCTCTCATCCTTCTAAATCCCAGTGTATACAAGCCCAGTCGCACCAAACTTTCAACATATGACAGTCCCGCCATCCCGGGAATTAACCTCGTGAACCTACACTGCACTCCCTCAATAGCAAGAATGTCCTTCCTCAAAGTTGGAGACCAAAACAGCACACAATACTCCCTTACCACCCACCTGGCTTCACCTGTCACCTTCCAGCTGACCACTCTGCCCCACCCCCCCAACCTTTGTTCTGGCATCTTCCCCCTGCCCTCTCAGTCCTAAAGAGGGGTCTTGGCCCAAATTATCAACTAACTATTCATTTCTATTGATGCTGCCTGACCTGCTGAGTTTCCCCAGCATTGTGAGTGTGTGTAGCTACATATTACTATATAATACCCTGAGATTCAGTTTCTTCCCGGCATTCACAGTGGAACAAAGGAATACAATAGAATCAATGAAAAACTACACACAAACAAAGATTGACAAGCAACAAATGTGCAATAGAAATCAACAAAGACAGTATCCATCAGTCAGGACCCCACCACCCAGGACATGCCCTTTTCCTATTACCACCATCAGAGAGGAGGGACAGGAGCCTGAAGACACACACTCAACGTTTCAGGAACAGCTTCTTCCCCTCCGCCATCAGATTTCTGAACGGACAGTGAACCTGTGAACATTACCTCACTATTTTTGCTCTCTTTCTACGCTACATATTTATTTTCTATATATTTGTTATTGTAACTTGTGTATTGCACTGTACTGCTGCTGCAGAACAACAAAATTCATGACATTTGTCAGTGATAATAAACCTGATTCTGATTCTATGTTCTAGTACATGGAACATAGAACAGTACAGCACAGGAACAGGCCCTTCAGCCCACAATGTTGTGCTGACCCAGCTAAAAAACAAATCAGAAACACCCAAACACTAATCCCTTGAGATGTTCCCACAACCAATTATCTCACTTTAAGGACTTTTATCTTGTTATTTCATGCTCTCGTTATTTATTGCTATTTATTTATATTTGCATTTGCATAGTTTGTTGCCTTCTGCAATCTGCTTCATCTGTCATTGATCCTGTTATAGTTACTATTCTATAGATTTGCTGCAAATGCCCACAGGAAAATGAATCTCAGGGTTGTATGTGGTGAAATATGTACTCTGATAATAAAATTTACTTTGACTTTACTTTGAGCTTTTCCCTCCTACCTACACAATGTTCACATCCCTCCATCTTCCTCACATCAAAGCGTCTCTTAAAAGCCTCGAATGTATTTGCACCTACCACCATACCAGGCAGCACATTCAGGCATCCACCACTCTGAGGAAAAAAAACTTACCCCTCACATCCCTCTTGAACCTATCCCCTCTCACCTTCAATGCCTGCACTCTGGTATATGACATTTCAACCCTGGGAAAGAGATACTCTCTGTCCACTCTATCTCTGCCTCTCAGATGTTATAAACCTCGATCTGATCTCCCCTCAGCCTCCGATGCTCCAGAGAAAACAACCCAAGTTTATCCTGCCTCTCATGATAGCACATGCCCTCTAAACCAGACAGTATCCTGGTAAACCTCTTCTGCACCCTCTCCAAAACCTCAACATCCTTCCTATAGTGGGGTGACCAGAATGTCTGCAATACCCCAGACATGGGCTCACCAGAGTTATACAAAGTTGCAACACAACCTCTTGACTTTCGACCTCAATGCCTCAACTAACAACATCAGCATCCATAAGCCTTCTTAACCACCTTATTGAACTCTGAGCCACTTTCAAGGAGTTCTGAACTTGGCTCCCAAGATCTCTCTGCTCAGCAACACTGTTAAGGATCTTGCCCTCAACATGCCAAACTGTGATTAGTAACTTTCCTGTGATCTATTGTGTTCTTTTCATTAATTGTAGTGAAGAGATATGTGGCTTTTGCACCTCGACACATAAAATCTACAGTCACTGATTAAATGGACTCTCAAGTTCAAGGTTATCATCATTCAACACGTATCCTGCCAAACAAAACAACATTCCTCCAGACTAAGTAATATTACATCAAGTAATATTACCACAAATAATTTAACAAATTATAAAACATATTGCAGAAGATTGACATTTAGCATAAGATGCATTTCAAAATTCAGAGTAAATTTATAATCAAAGTACAGATATGTCACCATATACAACCCGGAGATTCATTTTCTTGTGGGCATACTCAATAAATCTATAGAATAATAACCACAACAGAATCAATGAAAGACCGACCAGTTAGGCCATTCAACCAGAGTGCAAAAGACAACAAACTGTGCAAATACAAAAAGAAGAAATAATAATGATAAATAAATAACAATAAATATCAAGATCATGAGATGAAGAATCCTTGAAAGTGAGTCCATAGGTTGTGGGAACATTTCAATGACGGGGCCAGTGAAGTTGAGTGAACTTTTCCCCTGTGCCGTGCAATAGATTTCTGAGCCGTTTCACAGACACCCGGTTCACCTGTCCTTTGTGAGGCCGGGAGGAGTCAGTGTACAATGTTTGTAAATAGGAATTGCATAAAACACAAAGCATGAATTAGGGAGTGGGATAAACCCCTGACTGAATATTCTGCACTGGACTGTGTATAGGACACAAAAAATACTGGGGAGCTCAGCAGGTCAGACAGCACAGAACATAGAATAGTACAGCACAGTACAGGCCCTTCGGCCCACAATGTTGTACCGACCCTCAAACCCTGCCTCCCATATATCTCCTCACATTAAATTCCTCCATATACCTGTCATGTAATCTCTTAAATTTCTCTTGTGTATCTGCCTCCACCACTGACTCAGGTAGTGTATTCCACGCACCAACCAGCTTCTGAGTAAAAAACCTTCCTCTAATATCCTCCTTGAACATCCCTCCCCTTACCTTAAAGCCAAGCCCTCTTGTACTGAGTAGTGGTGCCCTGGGGAAGAGGCACTGGCTGTCCACTCTGTCTATTCCTCTTAATATCTTGTATACCTCTATCATGTCTCCTCTCATCCTCCTTCTCTCCAGAGAGTAAAGCCCCAGCTCCCTTAATCTCTGATCATAATCCGTACTCTCTAAACCAGGCAGCATCCTGGAAAATCTCCTCTGTACCCTTTCCAATGCTTCCACATCCTTCCTACAGTGAGGTGACTAGAACTGGACACAGTACTCCAAGTGTGGCCTAACCAGAGTTTTATAGAGCTGCATCATTACATCGCGACTCTTAAACTCTATCCCTCGACTTATGAAAGCTAACACCCCATAAGCTTTCTTAACTAGCCTATCTACCTGTGAGGCAACTTTCAAGGATCTGTGAACATGTAACCCCAGATCCCTCTGCTCCTCCACACTACCAAGTATCCTGCCATTTACTTTGTACTCTGCCTTGGAGTTTGTCCTTCCAAAGTGTACCACCTCACACTTCTCCGGGTTGAACTCCATCTGCCAATTCTCAGCCCACTTCTGCATCCTATCAATGTCTCTCTGCAATCTTCGACAATCCTCTACACTATCCACAACACCACCAACCCTTGTTTCATCTGCAAACTTGCCAACCCACCCGTCTACCCCCACATCCAGGTCAGTAATAAATATCACAAAAAGTCCCAAAACCGATCCTTGTGGGACACCACTAGTCACAACCCTCCAATCTGAATGTACTCCCTCCACCAAGACCCCTTGCCTTCTGCAGGCATGCCATTCTGAATCCACCTGGCCAAACTTCCCTGGACCCCATGCCTTCTGACTTTCTGAATAAGCCTACCGTGTGGAACCTTATCAAATGTCTTACTAAAATCCATGTGGATTACATCCACTGCACTATCCTCATCTATATGCCTGGTCACCTCCTCAAAGAACTCCAACAGGCTTGTTAGATATGATTTTCCCTTCACAAAGCCATGAAGACTGTCCCTGATCAGACCATAAATCTCTAAATGCCCATAGATCCTACCTCTAAGAATCTTTTCCAACAGCTTTCCCACCACAGACATAAGGCTCATCGGTCTATAATTACCCGGACTATCCCTACTACCATTTTTGAACAAGGGGACAACATTTGCCTCCCTCCAATCCTCTGGTACCATTCCTGTGGACAACGAGGATATAAAGATCATAGCCAGAGGCTCAGCACTCTCTTCCCTTGCCTCGTGGAGCAGCCTGGGGAATATTCCGTCAGGCCCCAGGGACATATCTGTCCTAATGTATTTTAACAACTCCAACATCTCCTCTCCTTTAATATCAACATGCTCCAGAACATCAACCTCACTCATTGTCCTCACCGTCATCAAGTTCCCTCTCAGTGGGGAATACCAAAGAGAAGTATTCATTGAGGACCTCACTCACTTCTACAGCCTCCAGGCTCATCTTCCCACTTTTATCTCGAATCGGTCCTACCTTCACTCCTGTCATCCTTTTGTTCTTCACATAACTGAAGAATGCCTTGGGGTTTTCCTTTACCCTACTTGCCAAGACCTTCTCATGCCCCCTTCTTGCTCTTCTCAGCCTTCCTAAGCTCCTTTCTTGCTACCCTATATTCCTCAATAGACCCATCTGATCCTTGCTTCCTAAACCTCATGTATGCTACCTTCTTCCACCTGACTAGATTTTCCACCTCACTTGTCACCCATGGTTCCTTCACTCTACCATTCTTTATCTTCCTCACCAGGACAAATTTATCCCTAACATCCTGCAAGAGATCCTAGAACATCGACCACATGTCCACAGTGCATTTCCCTTCAAAAACATCATCCCAATTCACACCTGCAAGTTCTAGCCATATAGCATCATAATTTGCCCTTCCCCAATTAAAAATTTTCCTGTCCTCTCTGGTTCTATCCTTTTCCATGATAATGCTAAAGGTCAGGGAGCGGTGATCACTGTCCCCCAGACGCTCACCCACTGACAGATCTGTGACCTGACCCGGTTTGTTACCTATGGAGAGAAATTAAGAGTCGACGTTTCGGATCTCTTCAGCCCCTATACCTTCTCCACCGATCACCTCCCAGCTTCTCACACACGTTCCCCCTCGCCTGGCTCCACCTCCCAGCCTGCGTTGCTTCTTTCCACCCACCTTCTTATTTCAGTTTCATCCCCCGTCCTTTCCAGTCCTGATGAGGGGTCTCAGCACAAAACATCCACTGTTCATTCCTCACCATGGATGCTGCCTGACCTGCTGAGTTTCTCAGCATTTTCGGCATCTGTAGAATCTCGTGTGTTTGTAACTGACATGGGCAGGAGGTACGAGGGAGGGAGGGAGGGAGGGAGAGGACACAGTCTGAACACAGAATGTGTACTGCGCTGTGCCACAGGAATCTCATACACAGGAGCTGTGAAATATCCACAAAATAAACCACATTGTGCACTGGGCTCTGTAGAGAAATGGGCCTTTCTGCCCACCACCCCCAGACAGACCATTTCCCAACTAAATTACTCCCATGTGCCGGCGTGAGGACCATATCCCAGACAGACCATTTCCCAACTAAATTACTCCCATGTGCCGGCGTGAGGACCATATCCCAGACAGACCATTTCCCAACTAAATTACTCCCATGTGCCGGCGTGAGGACCATATTCCAGACAGACCATTTCCCAACTAAATTACTCCCATGTGCCGGTGTGAGGACCATATCCCAGACAGACCATTTCCCAACTAAATTACTCCCATGTGCTGGCGTGAGGACCATATCCCAGACAGACAATTTCCCAACTAAATTACTCCCATGTGCCGGTGTGAGGAACATATCCCAGACAGTCCATTTCCCAACTAAATTACTCCCATGTGCCGGCGTTAGGACCATATCCCAGACAGACCATTTCCCAACTAAATTACTCCCATGTGCCGGTGTGAGGAACATATCCCAGACAGTCCATTTCCCAACTAAATTACTCCCATGTGCCGGCGTTAGGACCATATCCCAGACAGACCATTTCCCAACTAAATTACTCCCATGTGCCGGTGTGAGGACCACATCCCAGACAGACCATTTCCCAACTAAATTACTCCCATGTGCTGGCGTGAGGACCATATCCCAGACAGACAATTTCCCAACTAAATTACTCCCATGTGCCGGCGTTAGGACCATATCCCAGACAGACTATTTCTCAACTAAATTACTCCCACGTGCCAGTGTTAGGCCCATATCCCAGACTAGATTATACCAAGCTGTGGTCTTCATCGAGGTCACCGCACAGATATCATCATGTTTTTTTTCAGCTCACAGACACTCTCAGACCCTGCTCCCTGTCCAAAGGCCAGTGACATGGACATCACAAATCCATCATACACATCACCGAGGATCTCACGTGGTCTGTACATACCAGCTGTGTGATGGAAAAAGCACAACAGCACCTCTTTTACCTCAGACGGTTGAAGAAGTTTGGTGTGGGACCCCAAATCATAAGAACTTTCTACAGGGACACAATTGAGTGCATCCTGACTGGCTGCATCACTGCCCGGTATGGGAACTGTACTTCCCTCAATCGCAGGACTCTGCAGAGAGTGGTGTGGACAGCCCAGTGCATCTGTAGATGTGAACTTCCCAATATTCAGGACATTTATGGAGACAGGTGTGTAAAAAGGGCCTGAAGGATCACTGGGGACCCGAGTCACCCCAACCACAAACTGTTCCAGCTGCTACCATCCGGGAAATGGTACCCACGTACATGAGTAAAAATCTTTACGTTATATCTTTGTAGGGGCAATGTACAATAAATTGTAATTTGTAATAATATGTAGAAAAGGACAGTCAATGTAACTTAAAAATACAGTTGTATCAGTATGAATTAATCAGTCTGATGGCCTGGTGGAAGAAGCTGTCCCAGAGCCTGTTGGTCCTGGCTTTTATGCTGTGAAGGATGTAAGAAATAAAGTCAATTCCATTCTCTGTCTCCCCCTCCATCTCCCCTCTGATTTTCACAAACTCCCTCTCCTGAGTCTCTCCCTTCACACCTCGATCTCTTCCTTACCCCTCTCTCCCCTCAGTGTCTCCATAACTCCGTCTACCCTAGGTTACTCTCTGCCTCCCTCCCCCCTTGGTCTCCCTGTCTATCTCCTCCGTCCACTCGGCCTCACCCTCGCCTCCCTCATTTCTTCACCGCTCGGCTTCTTCCAACCTTCCTCTCTCCTCAGTCTCTCCCTGCTTCCCTATCCCCTCAGTCACCCCCTACCTGCCTCCCCGCTTGGAATTTCCCAAACTCCCCATCCCCTTAGTCTCTGTGTACATCCCGCTTCCCTCGATATCTCACTAACCCCACCTCTCCTCGGTCCTTCCCTACCTCCCTCTCCCCTTGCTGTCCCCCTCCCTCTACCTCTGGTCTCACCACAACACACACTACACTTGGTCTCTCCTCATGTTCTCTCCTCAGTCTCCATGCCTCCCTGCCTACATCTCCTCTCACACTCTCTGTACCTCCCATTCCTCTCCCCCTCTCCCCATCTCACTACGTCCTCACTCTGCCTCTACTCGATTTCTCCCTACCACCATCCCCTCAGTCTCCCCCCATCTCCCCCTCGCTTCGGTCACACCGCAACTCACTCCCGCCTCGGTCTCTCTCTACTCTCGTCACCTCGCCCTCTCCCCTTGGACCCTCGCCTCCTCGCGCTCTCCCCTCGGAGCCTCTCCGCCTCATGCTCTCCCCTCAGAGCATCGTCACCTTGCCCTCTCCCCTCGGACTCTTGCCGCCTCGTCCCCTCTGTCTCCCCATCCCTTCAGCATCTCTCTAACTCCAACCCCCTCAGCCTCTCCACTACCTCCCACTCCACTCGGCCTCTTCCTGTATCACCCTCCCCTTGCCCTTTCTGCCCCTCTCCCCACTGCCTCTCCATGTCTTCCAACCCCTCGGTCTCTCCTTATCTTCCTCTTCCCTTGGTCTCCCTCCATCTCCCTCTCTGCCTTGGTACATCACTCCCCCCTCTCCCCTCACTCACACCACTGTTCCCTCCATTTCCTGTCAGACACCCTCCCTCACTCCAGGGGATGGGTAGACTCTCTCCCGGGGCTGACACAGCATTGTGGGCCGAAGGGCCTGTGCTGTGCTGTACTGTTCTGTGTCCTATGATCTCTGTCACAGGTCAGACTGGGCAGTTTCATTCTGACTCCGGTGTGAAGGGGGATAGGGGAAAGGTGATCACAGACCACGGGCAGGGCAGCCGACTGGAAAACTCAGCCCGTGGTGTGTGTTGGTGACTCAGGACGTCCCAGAATTTCCCCACAACTACCACACTGCTGTGTCACTGGGGAACGGTGACCTACCTGTACAGTACACAGTGTTATACCCGGCTGTTGGCCACAGCCAATACACAAAGTAACCAGAGCAGTTTTTCACCCTGATCTCCCAGCTCCAGTTACAGGTGTTGCTATACCAGGAGTTGAAGCAGGCAGTCCTGGTCACCTCCCCATCTCCTACGTTGGGGTGTGGACCTGGAATGAGATATATAAACACTGTAAAATGTACCAGGTCCCACAGTACAGCGGGGAATGTGAATCAGGACCCACTGTAAATCAGTGGTTCACAACCCACGGTCCAGTCCGGCCTCAGTCAGCACTGAGCTGCTGCCCTCTCCCTCTCCACCCCACCCTCCCCGCAGCAGCACCTTCATCTTCTGAATGAGCCCCCCATGAGGGACCTTGTCAAACGTCTGGGGGATCTCACTGAAACCTATCGAATATTGAAAGGCCAGGATGGAGTGGACATGGAGAGGATGTTTCCGATAGTGGGGGAGACTGGGGCCAGAGGGCACAGCCTCAGAACACAAGAATTTCCCTTTAGAACAGAGATAAGGGAGAATTTCTTCAGCCAGAAGGTGGTGAATCTGAGGAATTCATTGCCACAAACGGCTGTGGAGGTCACGTCATTTATAAATGTAAAGTGGAGGTTGAGAGGTTTTTTGATTAGTGAGGGTGTCATTTGTGACTGCCCCTCATTCACCCACGGTCTTCCCAATGCTCAGAAGTCCCATCCGTAAGAATCCTCTCCACTGCCTTCCCTACCACTGACGTGAGACTTACTGGTCAGAGAGTCACAGAAAGCTACAGCATAGAAACAGGTCCTTCGGCCCATCCAGTCCATGCTGAACCATTTAAACTGCCTTGTCCCATCAACCTGCACCCGGACCACAGCCGTCCATCTCTCCCATCCATTTACCAACCTCATTGATCTATTTGGCAATAAAACACGGAGTAGGGCCTTCTGACCCTTTGAGCCACACTGTCTCTGCAACCCTCGACAATCCCGAGAAAGCCGATCGTCATCATGGGACAATTTACAATGACTAATGAACCCACCCGGTACGTCTTTGGACAGTGGGAGGAAACCGGAGAACCCGGGGAAAACCCATGTATTCCATGGGGAGGACGGACAGAGACTCCTTACAGATGACACTGGAATTGAACTCTGAACTCTGACACCCCGAGCTGTAATAGCGACGTGCTAACCACTACGTTACCATGGCAAAAATTAATTTATCCCACTAATTGGTGAACCATGATGTCTGCAGACTCCCCCAATGCCCCGGAGATTACCCCACCACTGAAATGAGTCTGGGGTCGTTGAAACTCCTCCGGGTCGTATCCAGAATGGGGTCAGTGGGCAGATCAGTTCTGTAACCCAACACCAGGAAGTTGTCACTCCTCCTCCGGACTCCATGACGATACAGGACCGTAGAGCGGTCTGAGTGACTGTGGGGAGACCTCTCAGGGAGATGGGGTTCTGTGTCCATGCTAGGGCCCTCGGAAGAGATTCAGGTTGTTATTGTGACCCTCCCCAAACATAACCGAGCCCCACTGATGTAAACTCTGACCCTACCGTTTAACCAGCCTGGGTGGTACCCAGAGCAGTGATCCTGTGGAACAATATTCTCGGGAATCTTCCATCCTCCGGAACTGAAACAACAATTTGAGAGTCAGTCCCTGATCTGAGGGAGTTTATTCACTCAGAGAGACATGGGAAATTACACTCACCCTGTCCGTACCCTGTCTCTGGTCAATAACCCCCAATCCTGGGAATTCCCTCTCTGTTGTACCTCACCCTTGTCTCTACCCCGAGAATGTGGGATCTCCCCTCTCCCTGTATTCACTCCCCATCTCAGTGTAGTCACTGATGATCCCGGTCTCCCTGCATTTCCCATTCACACACCCCTTGTTGCCCTGTTTACATTCCCCTTCTGTGTCCAGTTTCTCAGTGATTATCTCCTCACTTTACCTGTTAAATCTGTACCATCCCACATCAAGATTTCCATCACTCATCCATTGTCCACCGGTGCACCCAGTGCGGTAACAATCCGTGCTCCTCCAGGGCTGATCCAGGACGGTGTGGTTTACACACGGATCACCGAGTGTGGAGTCTGTGACTGAGGGACAGAACGATGTTCAGTGTTAATGTACAGCTCACGTTCCCCATTCTCTTTCTCTGCCAAACACAACCCCCATCCTGAACTAAATGGTTAGGGGAGGGGAGGGAGGCTATCTGGAAGGTGATAGGTGAAGCCAAGTAGGTGGGAAAGTTCAAGGGCTGGAGAAGAAAGAATCTGATCAGAGAGGAGAGTGGACAATAGGAGAAATGGCAGGAGGAGGGGACCCAAGGGGAAGTAATAGTTTGGTGCTAAGAAGTAAAAGGTCACATTATGGGGGAGGGGGAGGAGAATTTTGTTCAATGGAAGGAGATATTGATATTTGTAGGATTAGGTTGGAGACTACGATGAAGGAGTACAAGGTGTTGCTCCTCGACTTTAAGGGGATTCATCTTGGCACAAGACAAGTTTACAGATCAACAACAGTGGAAAGGGATTGGGATTCGGAATTTAAATGTTTGGCCATCGGGAAATCCCGTTTATGGCGGATGGTGTGGAGGTGCTCGAGAAGCAGTCCCCCAGTTTACGATGAGTCTCTCCAATGTAGAGGATGCCACATTGGGAACAAGAGACGGCCCCGACAGATTCAGTGAAGTGATGCCTCACCTGGAAGGAGTGTTTGGGGCCCTCAATGGAGGTGAGGGAGGAGGTGAATGGGTAGGTACAGGGATAAGTGCCTGCAGGGAGATTAATGGGGAAGGACATATGGACAAGGGAATTGTAGAGAGAGCGATCCCTGCAGACAGAGGTGGGCAGGGGGAGGAAAGGATATGCTTAGCAGTCGGGTCCCTTTGGAGATTGAGGAAATTGTGGAGGATAATATGTTGGATGCAAAGGCTGAAGTGATGGTAGGTGAGGATGAGGGACTTGGGAAGATGGAGTGAATGCAGATGTATAGGAAATGGAGGAGATACGGGTGAGGGAAACATCAATAGCAGAGGGAGGGAATCCCCATTCGTTAAAGCAGGAGGACATCTCTGATACCCTGGAATGGAAACCACATCCTGAGAACAGACGTGGTGGTGGCACATCTTGTGCCAAGATGAGGCCACCCTCAAGGTGGAGGAGCAACACCTCATATTCCATTTGGGTACCCTCCAACCTGATGGTACGAATATCGATTTCACTGTCGGGTGAACAAAATTTACTCCACTCCCTTCCTATATTCCCATTCTGATCTTTTACTTCTCACCTGCTTTAAACTTTCCCCTGGGTCTCCTCGTCTTTCTGTTTCTCCAATTGTATTCACTCTCCTCTCCTATCAGTTTCTTTCTTCTCCAGACCTTGACCTTCCCACCCACCTGGCTTCACCTGTCACCTTCCAGCTAACCACTCTGCCCCCCCCCCAACCTTTGTTCTGTCATCTTGCCCCTGCCCTCTCAGTCCTAAAGAGGGGTCTTGGCCCAAATTATCAACTAACTATTCATTTCCATAGATGCTGCCTGACCTGCTGAGTTTCCCCAGCATTATGTGTGTGTGTGTGTGTTGCTACATATTACTGTATAATACCCTGAGATTCAGTTTCTTCCCGGCAATCACAGTGGAACAAAGAAATACAATAGAATCAATGAAAAACTACACACAAACAAAGACTGACAAGCAACAAATGTGCAATAGAAATCAACAAAGACAGTGTCCATCAGTCAGGACCCCACCACCCAGGACATGCCCTCTTCCTATTACCACCATCAGAGAGGAGGGACAGGAGCCTGAAGACACACACTCAACGTTTCAGGAACAGCTTCTTCCCCTCCACCATCAGATTTCTGAACGGACAGTGAACCCATGAACATTACCTCACTATTTTTGATCTCTTTCTACACCACATATTTATTTTCTATATATTTGTTATTGTAACTTGTGTATTGCACTGTACTGCTGCTGCAAAACAACAAAATTCATGACATTTGTCAGTGATAATAAACCTGATTCCGATTCTGTGTTCTAGTACATGGAACATAGAACAGTACAGCACAGGAACAGGCCCTTCGGCCCACAATGTTGTGCTGACCCAGCTAAAAAACAAATCAGATACAACCAAACACTAATCCCTTGAGATGTTTCCACAACCAGTGATCTCACTTTAAGGGCTTTATCTTGTTTTTTCATGTTCTCGTTATTTATTGCTATTTATTTATATTTGCATAGTTTGTGGCCTTCTGCAATCTGCTTCATCTGTCACTGACCCTGTTATAGTTACTATTCTATAGATTTGCTGCAAATGCCCACAGGAAAATGAATCTCAGGGTTGTATGTGGTGAAATATGTACTCTGATCATAGCGCACCCCCCCCCCCCCCCGGAGCACTTCAAGATCTTTGTGCAGGTCGCCACCCCTGACCACGGTGAACAATACCCGGACCTTACATTTCGTTGAAGTCTGATGACGATGGGGTGTCTGGCAACGGGAGCAGGTAGGAATGGACTAGGAGCTCCTAGTCAGAACCCTGCACGGCAGCGGCACGGGGTATTTGGTCTCTAGCAGCTGGGACTGAGTGGCAGCTGTTTTCGGCAGACCCCTGTGCGACTGAGCAGCCCTATTTAGGGACCGCACTGCTCACCCCAACTGGGGAAGGGACTAGAAAAGGTGGACTAAAAACTGCCCATTCAATCACTCACCTGGGTAGGTTACTGCGCCTCTCGGGCTATTCCACTACTGTGGTCAAAATAAGAAACAATACAACTATCAACTGGCAACATGGGATGTAAGGACTCTCCTGGACTCGTACGACATCTTTGACAGACCTCACCGCAGAACAGCCTTGATCGACATTGCTGCCCTGAGTGAGGCCAGGCTCCTGGATGGAGGCTCTTTAACAGAGGAAGGGATGGGTTACACCTTCTTCGGGAAAGGTTTCCCCCCAGGTGGACAACATCTCCACGGAGTAGGATTGGCCATCAAGAACACCTTTCTACCAAGTCTCACAGAAACACCTGTTGGCATTAGTGAAAGACTAATGACCCTCCATATCTCCCTGGCAAAGAAACGTTATGCCACGCTTCTCAGTGTCTATGCACCAACTTTGCCATCTGAGAATGAGGCCAAGGAACGCTTTTATCAGACATTGGCTGAAGCTCTTAGCCGGATCCCTAGGAATGACATCAACGCTAGGGTGGGACAGAACAACGGGATATGGAGTGGAGTGCTAGGTAGGCATGGTATTGGCAAGGTCAATGCAAATGGCATGAGGCTACTTACTCTTTGCTCTGAGCATAACCTTACCATAACCAACTCCATCTTCCAGCAGAAGGCAAAATATAAGACCTCGTGGATGCACCCTCGCTCTAAACATTGGCACATGATCGACTTCATCATTGTGAAACATAGTGACATCCAGGATGTCCTCATCACCCGTGCCGTGAGAGGTGCAGAGTGCCGGACTGACCATCGTATGATTGCGGCCATACTCTATATGAAAGTACGTTCCCCCCCCCCACCCCCCGCCGTGGCTGAAAACAAAACAATAAAAAGCGGCTAATTTGCAACCGCCTGAGAAACCCAGAAGCAGGAAGTGAGTTTCGACACATCCTAGCTGAGAAACTAAGGGAGCTGGAATTTCGTCTGAATTCAGAAAATACCATGGAACAACAGTGAACCTGTATCAGCTCTGCGCTCTATGAGGCAGCAGCCCAATCCATCGACCCGAAGAGCAGAAACCATTAGACCGGTTTGACGATAACTCAGTTACCATCCACAACTTGCTTAAGGACATGCACAAAGCACACCGGGCAGCTTTAGATAACCCATCATCCATCACCATCAGACAACACTGGCAGGCAGCTCGGAGGAAAGTGCAAAAGGCAATACGGGCCACACAAAATGAGTGGTGGACTGAAAAGGCACAAGAAATCCAGTCCTTTGCAGATAATACTGACGTGCATAATTTTTTACAAAGCTGTCAAAACCATCTGCGGCCCAATAAATCGATGCGTTACTCCTGAAAATGGCAGATGGTCAAACACATCTGAAGAATCAGAATACCATTCTGCCGAGGTGGGCTGAGCATTTTAACACCCTGCTTAATCAGGATTCCGATGCAGACCCCATCATCCTGGACGAACTGCCTGAACTTCCTCCTATCCATGACCTCTGTCTACCACCAACCTTCCAGGAGGTTCTATCAGCTGTCCATTCCCTTCAGGACAATAAGTCCCCTGGCACTGACAATATCCCTGCCGAGTTACTGAAGAATGGAGTGGTGGGGGGGGGGGGGTACATGTGTATGCGCACCCTCTACCAGTACATCACCAAGGCCTGGACTGACGAGAACACCGCACAGCAATGGAGAAGTGCAGACATCGTTGTAATTTATAAGAACAAGGGTGACAAGGCCATCTGCAGCAATAGTCGGGGCATATCACTCCTTTCTGTTGCTGGAAAGGTCCTGGCTAAGGTGATGCTTCAGAGGCCCATCAGCAACATCACCGAGTCATTGCTGCCTGAATCGCAGTGTGGATTTAGGAAGAACAGGAGCACGATCGACATGATCTTCACAGCCCGGCAGCTTCAGGAAAAGTGCCGGGAGCAACATCAGGACCTGTTTATGGCCTTTGTCGACCTCTCCAAAGCATTCGACACTGTGCAAAGAGGGCTCTTATGGGATGTCCTCCTCAGGTTTGGCTGTCCCAATAAATTTGTTAACGTCCTCTTCCAGTTCCACGATGGGATGACTGCTCTGGTGACTATAGGAGGACAAGAGTCTGAGCCCTCCATTGTACACACAGAGATGAGGCAGGGGTGTGTACTAGCACTAGTGCTCTTTAACATCTTCCTCCTGTGTGTTACCAAGCTTCTCCATAACGAGACAGAGGATAGCAGCGTTTTGGCAGTGGACATCAGATTAGATGGCAATCTCTTCAACATCAGGAAGCTCTGTGCAACCAATAAACTCTGTAGAGAGCGGGTCCTGGAGCTGCAGTATGCAGATGACTGTGCTCTTGTGGCCCATACTCCAGAGGATCTTCAGACTGTCCTTGCTGTGGCAGTGAGAGGGTACAGCAGGATGGGGCTGACCATCAATACCACCAAGACAGAAGTGGTTTGCCAATGGAGTACCAGTGTCCCACCCACCCTACCTGCCTTCACTGTTGGTGATGAAAAGCTGTCAGTAGTGCCATCTTTCAAATATCTGGGGAGCATTCTCCCTGAGGATAGCGGCATTGACAACGACATCCAGAGCCGCATTAAACAGGCATCAGCTGCCTTTGGGAGACTTCGGCGTAGAGTCTTTCAGAACAGGAGCCTTCGCCCCTCCACAAAGGTCGCCGTGTACCAAGCGGTCGGTGTCACCACCCTCCTTTATGGCTGTGAAGCTTGGGTAACCTACAGCCATCACATCAAGTCCCTGGAGCGCTTCCACATCAGCTGCCTTCAGTGCATCCTGGGAATTACCTGGCGTGAGCGGGTGCCTCACACTGAAATACTTGTAAAGATCAACTGCAGAAGTATTGAGGCCGTGATCACCCAGCGCCAGCTGCAGTGGCTGGGGCACGTGATAAGGATGCCCCCGTGTCGGCTACCCTGCAGAGTGTTATACAACCAGCTACATCATGGTCGATGCTCAGCTGAAGGGCCGAGGAAGTACAATAAGGATCAGATGAAGAATGCTTTAAGGAAGTGCAAGATCAGACCTGAGGACCTGGAGGATGTTGCTGCTGACCGTAACACTTGGCAACAGCTGTGTAGGGATGGGGTTTGTATTCTGGAGATGGAAAGAACAACAAGAAGACAGCAGAAGAGAGCCAGGAGAAATGCAGCCATGATCACCATCACTACCAGCACCACTACCACATATACATGTCCCACCTGCAATAGGACTTGTGGGTCCAGGATAGGACTGTATAATTATCAAAGATCTCACCGTTAAAGGAGTGGATGTCGTCATCGGATTCTGTTGGACAACCGAAGACTCTGATAATAAAATTTACTTTGATCTTTTCCCTCCTACCTACACAATGTTCACATCCCTACATCTCCCTCACATCAAAGTGCCTATCAAAGCGTCTCTTAAAAGCCTCGAATGTATTTGCACCTACCACCATTCCAGGCAGCAAATTCAGGCATCCACCACTCTCTGAGGATAAAAAAACTTACCCTCACATCCCTCTTGAACCTACCCCCTCTCACCTTCAATGCCTGCACTCTGGTGTATGACATTTCAACCCTGGGAAAGAGATACTCTCTGTCCACTCTATCTCTGCCTCTCAGATGTTATAAACCTCGATCTGATCTGCCCTCAGCCTCCGATGCTCCAGAGAAAACAACCCAAGTTTATCCTGCCTCTCGTGATAACACATGCCCTCTAAACCAGGCAGTATCCTGGTAAACCTCTTCTGCACCCTCTCCAAAGCCTCAACATCCTTCCTATAGTGGGGTGACCAGAATGTCTGCAATACCCCAGACGTGGCCTCACCAGAGTTATACAAAGTTGCAACACAACCTCTTGACTGTTGACCTCAATGCCCCGACTAACAACATCAGCATTCCATAAGCCTTCTTAACCACCTTATTGAACTCTGAGCCACTTTCAAGGAGTTCTGAAACTTGGGTCCTGTTATATATCGTTGGTGTTCATTTTTTCAGAGGACTGTCACTTTAAAATGCTGGGAGAATGAGACTGACTTTTGTACACCGAGCTGCACCAGACAGACAGAGAGGGTACAGGGGATTTCCTGGGACGGTGGGTCCTCCAGGGAATTGAGAGTTTTGTAAATAAGAAAAAGGAAAGTTATATCGACTTCGGAGTTCCTTCGCTTAGCGGACGATTTCCCTCCATGTTTCCCTGACACAGTGGGGAACCGAGTATGAGGCAAGTTACAGCAGTGGTTCGCCATTGCCTTCTGCTGGGTGAGTTTCCAAAGAGATCACCAGCTCACAAACCAGCACTTGATGGAAAGCATGCAGGGAAGCTGGCTGGATTCGAACTCGGGACCTGTCATCCCAAAGTCCCACCCTGATGCAACTACGCCACCAGCCAGGTCTTTGTAGATAGGAATTGCATAAAACACAGAGCATGAATTCGGGAGTGGGATAAACCCCTGACTGAATATTCTGCACTGGGCTGTGTATCAGACACACAAAATACTGGGGAGCTCAGCAGGTCAGACAGCACAGAACATAGAATAGTACAGCAC